>NW_015667354.1:1318555-1332926 GCF_001515625.1 Sinocyclocheilus rhinocerous
CGGCTAGCAGTAGTTTACCTTGGCTGAGGGAGCACAAACCCAGCTCTCAACGAGAGGGGTTCGACCTGCAGCATGATTGTAAAATCAGACGGGTAAGCATACTGCAAGCTAGCCAAACACTCAGCGCATCAGGGAGGCAGAGGAAGGGCGAAGCAGATGGCTGCCCTCTTTCCTTGAAAAAAGAGACAAACGAGAGCGGAGCTTATCCCTTGGAAAAAACGCTCGCAGTGCACGCCGATTGCCCCCTCGGAGGCATCGCGTGCACT
The DNA here is from genome assembly GCF_001515625.1 of Sinocyclocheilus rhinocerous. NCBI lineage: Eukaryota > Metazoa > Chordata > Actinopteri > Cypriniformes > Cyprinidae > Sinocyclocheilus > Sinocyclocheilus rhinocerous. Next base: position 1,318,822 of record NW_015667354.1, read on the forward strand.
CTAAGACTTTTACTCAAGTTGTTTTGGAATTGGTGACTTGTAACGTGTAGTGGAGTCATTTTCACTGTAAGGTATCTGTACTTTTACTCAAGTATGGTTTTTAGGTACTCTTTACACCTCTGGAGACGGCATATATATCTTGAGGCTACATTTTTGATCAAGCAGATCCAGGGTCTATATGTTCTTGATTCGTGGTAAAGATTCACTAAAATCTACATTAAAACAAAGGATGATGGTTTTCATTGCTTTTTCAGCCTATACAGTGCATTCCTCACAGCATTATGGGAGTCATAGAATAAAGATTGAGGAGATATAGGGCCCCTGGTAAAGCCTTGTGGGATAAGGGAGGCTAAGCTTGAAGGTCTGTATGAAATATCTATGTACTTTGTCTATATATGAGTGTATGAACACCACTGGGAAGAAAAAAAAATAGACTGCCAAGTTAAGTTATGAATTTTGCTCCCTAAACATGACACACAAATTGACCTTGAACTTTAGAAACTTTAGACCTTGAACTCTAGAAATGTGTCATTTAATGAAAGACTCATCACTTGACCATCTGATGTCATTCAGAGATGTTATCTGTTTTTTTTTTTGTTTCAGTAAATACTGTTTCACAAAATAGTTGTCCAATTTGTGGTTTTTCAAACTCACACTATTTAGTGTCGTAGCATGTGTTACCCAGTTATTAGACAAAATATTTGGGTAATTAATACATGCTTAATTTTATATTAGTTTCATTTTAGTTTTGTTTTGTTAATTTATATATTTTGTATTTATTTTATCTTTAATATACAGAATTCATAGTGTGGATATATTTTGTATGGTATTTTTTGTATTTTTATTGTACTTTTAAAAAATTTATTTATTTATTTATTTTAAATGTTTATTTATTTATTTATTTTGCTTGTAGATAGTTGCACAGCTTTCTGATGTTGCATTTTGTTATGTCAATCACAGATATTTAATTTATGGTTGAGCTAGATTGGGGGCAATTACAGTAAATTGCCTCTTTTTTCTTGGCTCTATCTCAAATATTTATACCTTCCAAATTTGACATGTGGCGGTCTCACAAAATACTAATTATAACTTCATCTTTCTAAAGTATTGGGGTGTAAATGGTAGTTTATGGAGGCGAGGGAAGGTTAGTATTAAATAGTAAGTTTATGGATTATTTCTATCTCGGCTCAGCCTCAGTTTGATTATCATTCCTAAAAACAGGTCCACCCGAAACTAAGTGTCTACATGATGGTCTAGCTTCATTCAACCTTTGTTTACCCTTTGATCAATGTTTAGGAAAGGTAGGTTCTAAAATGTTTCTCTAATATCAGATTCTACAAAAAGCTTCCAAGTTACATTTAGAAAGACACAGAAATCCTGGAGAACACAAAGTGGCTCAGGCATGTTTCTATGTAATTGCCTGACAGTTGATACCACATACTGGGTATATGTGGACTGAAGCCCATCAAATGCCATTATCAGCCATGAGTTTCTTTTTTTTTCCGCTTGTTTTAATCTTCATTCCCATTTGGAACATTAGATGCCAAATCTGAAATGGTAATGAAAGCACACTGGTGTTGAATAGCGCATGCAGTTATACTGGATCACGATGATGGAGGAGCTAAATTCAACTCAAAAGGCTAAAAAGGTGTAATAGAGAGTATCTGTAACTGTGTGAAAGTTTTTCATTGCCCCCGGGGGTGTGAATGCAGCGCCCTATTCGCATCGCTGCAATGCTGAAAATGGCAGCTCGGAATTCAGCTTCCAGATGTGCCTTAGCAGAGGTGGTCCGAGCAACGTCTGAGATATGTGCTTTGGGTGGTGTTTCAAGGGGTCGTCTGGGAATACCTGTGAGGAATGTGATGGTGGGGGATGGAAAACCACAACAGGCCCAAACTTGCCCCCCCTCCCCCCAATCCGCGTGGCCAACGATTCACTCTCCCTATAGGTGCATCTCTAAAACTTTCCCTCTCAGGACTATCAGATGAGGAGAGGAGCTACATTTACACTGGAAATGTTTCTCATTTTGAGCATATGATCTGTATGTGTTTAACAGAAATGTCATGGATAGGTCATACATCCATCAGTGACTGTATGGCGTCCCCTTGACCTCCCCCAACTGTCTCTTTAACGACCCCCTCTGCAGTCATCCCCAGGCCTTTCTCTGTTTGCCTTGCAGCCCCTCATCATAAACCTTAGGTCCAAAGTAACATAGCAGCTAGTGTAGTAAAACCATGAAATCCATGATCCTGAATCTATGTGAACGTACAGAGAAAATGTATCTTTTATTCTTCTGCATGTGGCTCCCTTTAGAACGGGTCACAAATATATTCACTGTGCAAGGTATTTTGGTTATTTGTGGCTGGCGACATTTAAAAGGGGATCATTCACCCAAAAATGAAAGTTCTGTCATCATTTATTCAGCCTCGTCGTTTCAAACCTGACATTTCTTCAGTAGAAAATGATCAAAAAGTCTCAGTGTTTCACTGTATGTCAATGGGGAGCAATGATGTTTTGAACCTTATTGACTTTTATTGTATGGACAAAAACTGTTGAAATGTTCTTTTGTGTTTCACAAAGGAAAGAATTACAAGTTTGGAACGATAACTTTCATTTTTGGTTGAACTGTTTCTTTTGATCTTATTTCAGAAACCAATGGGAATCTGTGTTTATGTAGCCATTGAGTGCATCAACTTTTTCTCCAAGGGTCAAACAGTCCCAAGCTGCACTGAACCTAGTTATTAACAGGAAATTACAAAAGGACCCAAAATGTCCTTAATGAAAGAATGTCAACAAAGTATTTGACAGGAAGCATATAATTCTCACAGGAGGCATTGACTTCTATCCCATTTCCCAAAGAACCATAACACGCTGCAAACAGTCTCGAGACTCAGTCGTGAGGAAAAAGAGAGCAGGGCAAAGAAGGAGCTTCTCTTGGTTCCTCTCTTTTATCAGATTGTGCAGGCATTGTGCTGCTCCATGTGTTAACAGAGAGGATTAAACTGCACCAAAGCTGTGAGAAATTTGAGAATATTGAACAGCACAGAGATGGTGCGCTCGGCTGCCAGCGTAATTATTTCCTGAGCATTTGACAGGGTGCCAGTAATTACCTGATACCGGCCCCTTTTTATCTCAGTCAAAGGGGAGTACAAGTTTACACTTGCATGTGCTGCACCGTAAAAAAAGCTGTTAGACTTTGCCACTTGGTTTGCTGTACCTCCTTCGCTTCGTGTCTTTTCTTTCGCTTTCCGAAACTGTAGTCAGCTAAAGTGGTGCGTACTTCTTTGCAAAAGTGCACTTTTCCATCACTTTGAGTTCCATTGTGAGAGTACACACGGCAACTTTAACCTCTCCTCCATTGAATCAAATGGCACCCTAATGACGTTCTTCTCATATTAAATGCCTTCTGGGGCTCTGAAGAGAATGACATTGCTTGTGGCGCGATGCACTGACAGTCTTGCTGCTGGAATTCGATTAGGCCTAAACTTTCACAGCTGTGCGGATGATGTCGGGCAAGCTGAAACAAAGGGTCTGTGGTCTCCTCACTGTAAAAGAGGGGGCTGTTCCTGCGTGAAATGTGATTTCATTTAGTGCCTGTAGTCTTCGTGACTCTAATTGGTAGCATACCCTACGGGAAGACAGGCGGCCCTGGCTCCAGCCCTGCCCCCTGCCGGGCGAAGATAAAATCAGGGCTGCTGGGCGAGATGCTATGATAACTTCACACTGATATCTGCTTGTTTACACAAGGCAGCAACTGAAGAGGGTTGAAAACCTCTGACGTTCTATCATGGTGCCTGAGTGTGTGATATGCCAAAGATGGCATGTGAGCCGTGGTAGTCTGCAACCGCAAACACCTCATGGCATCACATCCTAGACAGATCCAATTGTCATCACATGGCGCAATGGTGTCTATGTGAAATGCTCAAGCTGCCACTTCTAATTGGGTCTGCCACAGAGCTGTTAGGACATTTGTACTGTTCGCCACTGGAATTCTCAGTCATGGTGAAGGGCTGTTGTAATCCAAGCCTTCAGCCCCTGACACTGTGTCTTTGAATTGGTCCTTTGTGCTGGAGGAAAAGCCACTGCCTCTCACAAAGAGAAAAGGTCGGAAAGCACTGTTTGCCTTCGGCTTTGTGTTGCTGCTTCTGAGAATGAGGGGATTATACAGTGTCACCACAATTTACATGCTCCAGGTGTAGACTTACCGTTCAGCCCCACGAGAGACTGTTTCCACATTTCGTTAGCATATGTTTTTAATTGACAGCAAATGTCATTATGCTTTTAAAGTTGATGTAGGGGTGACATGGAAAATTTTTACTTCACAGTCTGTGTGGATTTTGATTTGTCTGGTATTTTAAATTCTCTGCTTTCATAATTTATAATCAGTGTGCTTTGTCTTGTTTTCTGTTAAAAAAACAAAATCTAAATATAACTTAAAGAAAAACATTTACATGAGGAGCAAAAACAATGCAAATGTACATCTCGAATTAACTATATAATGCTTTTGTTTGTTTGTTCATTTATCTAGTCTCAGTATATTTATAATTATCTCAATACTGCTGAAATATCGACTCTTTTGTATGAAAGATCGTTAACTGGTGTTTGTACTATGTGCAGATATTTTCATCTACCTTAGTCCTAATCTCTTAAAGACTTACGAAACCCAACCTGGGTGCTTGAATAAAGCATATCTGTTCACAGTTGTTATATCACCCTCAAAGCAAGATTGCTCAGACACCATTGTAATTATGGCTTGGCCCTTCAAAATCTGTCTGACAGGCGTCCATTCAGAGAGGGCTCCAGGCTGCCCTCACCGTGAAGTGTATCCTTTTAAGGTTTTAGTGCCTCTTTAAATCAAAAACAGGAAATTACTGTCTTAGCTGATTTATGATTTATATCATGAAAGAAGTCTACATCTTTGATGTATTATCAGTATTATCATCCAATTTAGAAATGTATTACCTGAAAAATTATAGCCTAGTGTTTCTGGAACTGAAATTTGCCCTTTGGTTATTAAGTTAAATTTAACCGACCTCATTTTAGGATATGTCTTTTATTATTCACTAAGCCTTCAAGAGTGTCTTCTGACATTGAAAATTAATCAAGTTTGTGTCTTGTTTCTTTATACAGCTCTGAAGAGGTCCTTTGATATTGATGATGTGAACGAGATTCCCACATTCTCCTCTACATCTTCTGTCACATCTCCCATCAGCCCGAGTGCTATCCTCAACAAGACAAATGATGTGAGGAGTCCAGGGAACCAAGTGTCTCCTCCTTATCGCTCCAGGATTAGTATCAGCTGCAGTCCTGCCCAGAGCCCCGTTATGAGAAATAGGATGGTTTCCAGTCTCTCCTTCAACCGAGGGACAATGGGAAAACCCACTATCAGTGCCAATACTGGGATCAACCGAGCTGCCTCTTTTCAAAACAAATTCAACCCCAACGGCTTCACTTCGTCTTCCGGGCCAGGAAGTGACAATGACAGTCTCCATAGCTCGTCTTCCAGCCTGGAGTACCAGGCCTCTTCAAAACTCTGCTCCTACACAAGCCCTCCCCAGAGTCCTGTTGGTGTTGGGGAATTCAAAGCCCAACGTTTAGGCAGCCCTGCCCTGAAGAAGTTCTCCTCACATGGAAACATGTTCCATTCAGAGCTGGAGGGTCCTCTGGTCATTTCAACTGAACCCATGAGTATTAGCCATGGCTCCATGCCTTCTTTGGACCTCCAGATGGAGACTGCAGGAATGAGACAAGTGATTTCGCCTGGATCACGATTCACCAATACAGGTCTGCAGTGGAGTCCCCATAACATCCAGAACAGCAGTTCCTTTGCAAGAGACTCCTCTATCAACAGCCAGCCACCTAAGCCTAAAGATCCGGTTCGCCTCAACAAGTTCCCTCTTGACCTTGATAACTTGGTTTTCAAGTCTCAGACGGAATCCACAGGAGCACCTAAACCACCTCCAAGATTCCACACGCTATCCAACAGTCCCACTGTCTCAGCAAGTCCCTCTGCATCCATCAGCAGCCTGGACAGCGCCGACCTACCCATGGCCCACAACAACAACAACAGCATCATTGAAAAGAAAGAGCCCATCACTCCTCCTGGAGCTATCCCAGTACCCAACATCAGCAAATCTCCAGTGCCTCTGTCTCCAGCCCAGACTCCACAGTTCAACGTGGTCTCTAAGCCCCAAGTGGTCCAGGTGGCCCCTGCTTCACCTTCCCTGTCAGGACGGATGGAGATCAGCAATGATATCGATCAGGACGATGTCCATGCCAAAGAGAGCGTGGGTTCCATATTACAGCGAATCGCCTCTTTCTCCAAAGTGGAGACTAAGGTGCCAGTGTCTGAGCCAAGTCAGGCCATCCCCCTGAGTAATGGCATCAAAAAAGACTCACCAGCAATACAACGTAAGGAGCTCAAGAGATCAGAAGGTAAGATGTAGTGTCCTTAATATTCCAGTTTAAGAGTCTTAATTACTAATAACTTGGGTTATTAAAGTTAACCATAAGAACTGGGTCACTGTTCATGTCACTGGTGGTTATGCTTCATGTCGAAAAAAGGTTTTCTGTTGAGTGTGTACTTAAAATGGGAGGTATGCCCTTTGCAATGAAAAGGTTTTAGTGCCTCTTTTAATCAAAAACAGGAAATGACTGTCTTAGCTGATTTATGATTTCTATCATGAAAGAAGTCCAAAACTTTGATGTATTATCACCAATTTAGAAATGTATTACCTGAAAAATTATAGCCTAGTGTTTCTGGAACTGAAATTTGCCCTTTGGTTATTAGGTACAATTTAACCTACCTCATTTTATTACACGTCTTTTATTATTCATTAAGCCTTCAAGAGTGTCTTCTTACATTAAAAATTAATCAAGTTTGTGTCTTTTTTCCTCATACAGCTCTGAAGAGGTCCTTTGATATTGATGATGTGAACGAGATTCCCACATTCTCCTCTACATCTTCTGTCACATCTCCCATCAGCCCGAGTGCTATCCTCAACAAGACAAATGATGTGAGGAGTCCAGGGAATCAAGTGTCTCCTCCTTATCGCTCCAGGATTAGTATCAGCTGCAGTCCTGCCCACAGCCCCGTTATGAGAAATAGGATGGTGTCCAGTCTCTCCTTCAACCGAGGGACAATGGGAAAGCCCACTATCAATGCCAGCTCTGGGATCAACCGAGCTGCCTCTTTTCAAAACAAATTCAACCCCAACGGCTTCACTTCGTCTTCCGGGCCAGGAAGTGACAATGACAGTCTCCATAGCTCGTCTTCCAGCCTGGAGTACCAGGCCTCTTCAAAACTCTGCTCCTACACAAGCCCTCCCCAGAGTCCTGTTGGTGTTGGGGAATTCAAAGCCCAACGTTTAGGCAGCCCTGCCCTGAAGAAGTTCTCCTCACATGGAAACATGTTCCATTCAGAGCTGGAGGGTCCTCTGGTCATTTCAACTGAACCCATGAGTATTAGCCATGGCTCCATGCCTTCTTTGGACCTCCAGATGGAGACTGCAGGAATGAGACAAGTGATTTCGCCTGGATCACGATTCACCAATACAGGTCTGCAGTGGAGTCCCCATAACATCCAGAACAGCAGTTCCTTTGCAAGAGACTCCTCTATCAACAGCCAGCCACCTAAGCCTAAAGATCCGGTTCGCCTCAACAAGTTCCCTCTTGACCTTGATAACTTGGTTTTCAAGTCTCAGACGGAATCCACAGGAGCACCTAAACCACCTCCAAGATTCCACACGCTATCCAACAGTCCCACTGTCTCAGCAAGTCCCTCTGCATCCATCAGCAGCCTGGACAGCGCCGACCTACCCATGGCCCACAACAACAACAACAGCATCATTGAAAAGAAAGAGCCCATCACTCCTCCTGGAGCTATCCCAGTACCCAACATCAGCAAATCTCCAGTGCCTCTGTCTCCAGCCCAGACTCCACAGTTCAACGTGGTCTCTAAGCCCCAAGTGGTCCAGGTGGCCCCTGCTTCACCTTCCCTGTCAGGACGGATGGAGATCAGCAATGATATCGATCAGGACGATGTCCATGCCAAAGAGAGCGTGGGTTCCATATTACAGCGAATCGCCTCTTTCTCCAAAGTGGAGACTAAGGTGCCAGTGTCTGAGCCAAGTCAGGCCATCCCCCTGAGTAATGGCATCAAAAAAGACTCACCAGCAATACAACGTAAGGAGCTCAAGAGATCAGAAGGTAAGATGTAGTGTCCTTAATATTCCAGTTTCAGAGTCTTAGTAGCTAATAACTAACAGAACTGGGTCAATGCTACCGGTGGTTACGCTTCATGTCGGAAAAAGATTTTCTATTGAGCGCGCACTTAAAATGGGAGGTATGCCCTTTGCAATGAATACAATTAGTTGAGTAAACAGAACTGTGTGGGTCTAAAGGCAGCACTTTATTTGAAGTGCTGCTGTCATCACAGCTGTCTTTCTGCACCTCACTGACGTACTGTAGAAAAAAAAGGGTGATGGGAGAGAAAAAAAAGACACAAAAATATGAATTCCTGGCATATCAACAAATAGCTGAGTGCAAACAGTGATAACAGTTCAGGGGAGTCTGTCATCACTGCCTACCCAGTAAAGTCATCCCTGGCAGACATAGCTGAGTCGAACACTGCCAGAGGCTACAGAATCAGCCCCTTATACAGTTAAATTTCTCAGGTGTGTTAATCTCTGCTACCATGATCTCACCCAATCCAAAGACGCCTAATTTACTTACCATTGGGATTAGTGCAATCCAGACAGGGTTTGGACTCTTGGCACCATAATTATGTTCTTATGTATGGCTTTACATAGCAATTGACTATAATGAATTCAGAACTGAAGCTTAGTGATATCAAAGGCATCAGGGCGGAAAGAATATATAGGGGGGAAAGTTCATAGTCAGCACCATGGTCATCAAGTATTGTCACACTCTGGTGTCAAATATCTTTTGAGTCAGGACATTAATCTTTGAAGTACATTTACTTTTACATTTATTCATTTAGCAGATCCAACGTGACTTCATCATAATGGTAACACTAAGCTCTACCCTCGTTTGTTACTGGGGCTAACTAAAATTTACAGAATATCCCATAGAAATAAACTGTAAATTTCCATGAACAGCATGGTTTCCAGTCAAATGTACTTGTAAAATAGAATAAATTAACTGGAAATAAATTTAATCTGCCTTTGTTTTGTTTTTTCCTAAAAACTGCTATAACATATGCTTTTTGCTATAACATGATTGAAAATGGTAAAGACAGAATTGATTGAATTCATCAGAATTGCTCCAAATGCTTCTTACAGTCATCTGAAAAAACAAAGCCACATTTGAAAGTAATTGCACTCGATAACTGGTACATTTTGTTATTTTTGCAACACTACCACTAGACCCCACAAGAACTATTTACCATGTTTTTGGATCCTTTCAATAAAATTGGAAATTGGCAAACACACAGCTCTTCCATATACTTGCATTAGAAAAGAATAAAACATGACTAAATTGTAAATAGAATACTACCATACTGTTCTAACTATTTCGTCTATATATTTGTGTATGGCAGAAATAGTAAGAGTAGTATGTATTCCAACTTCAGCATTTGTCTTTTTGAAAAACATGTATTTGAGACACCGTGAGACAACAGAAAGTTATAAGACTGTTGAAAGAAACAATATGAGCAAACAGAAAACGTAATAGTCCTAAATCTTGAATCAATAATAGTAATGATGAGGATGGGGTTTCTATAAATGTTGGTTGCTAACATTTATGACATAAAAATGGTGTGCTACACCTCTGTGGAACTATGGTAAAGCCCTAAAATGGTGACGTGTGCATGTTGGATCCACATAAATGGCAATATATATGATATTACAGTGGTGTACCACAAACTGTAATGAATTTTGACGTATTTTAGACAAAAATACATGTTGGGAAAGCTGTGGGTTTGGTTTTGTCTGACCAGAAATGAGTTGGGGAATTTTCAGCTCCACATGTTGTACATTTGCCTCATTCTGTTGTGTTTTTCCCTCCATCTTCACTTCCTGGGGTCATGTTGCAGAGGGGAGAGGGGTGCATTTTATGACCTGAGAAAACAGAGAGCATTGAACTGGAGGGAATCAGTGGGCGCCTGCAACTATGTTTGGACACATAGATCCTTTTTGTATAGCTTTCTAGCAGTGTTAGTTGTGCGTCTCATGAGTAAGCTAACATCAGGGTGGGCGTCTTGACATCTGCGTTGATCCCAGGCAGCCAGCCCCCACGCTGAAACATCTCTGAAACATCTCTGAAACATAAACATGACTTCATTTACACAGTGATTTATAATTTCCAGTGTTAGGAAGCATGGCAAAATAGGTGCTGCCCCAGGCTTGTACCTCAGGCTGAGCTGTGCTGTTCGTCAGATGGTTGAGCTGTAAAGGCTGCGCTGATGGGTTTGGATGAAACCGACTTCCCAATAGTTGCATCAGTGGAAGTCTGGGATGTGGGTGCTGTTTATGTCATGCTATCTGCTTCAGGCAGTATTTTCAGTGGTTCTTTGGTGTCTTGTTTTCTTTTCATTTTTCCTTCAAAATATCTGGGCGCAGTGCAGACGGATGTAGCCCTTTCACAAAGCCAATAGGAAATGCCCACCCATGTTTTCATCATGTTCCATGTGCATTATGACTTGTTTTATTTTTTGAAATGTGAGTATATTTAGGCCTTACGTCATCCACCCATCATTGAGCTATATGTAGGCCCTTTGCACAGTTTCCTGAGATAACAAGGGAAAAGATCATTCACTGTTCAGGCCAAACACATGACACGCTCCTAACTGTGTTTATAGCTGTCCTGGGACAACAGGGCTTCCCAGTTCATTTATGCTGTCAGTAAAGACTATAATGTTAACACTGTAAGCTATCATATAGGGTTATCCTTATGATTTGAAACACATTTTGAGATTTTTTTTATTAAGAGTATGTACTACATTTGAGAAAGAACTTGGTCCTTAACCATTACAAGATAAAGTATGCTCTGTAAGTATACATGTATAGTATGTAGGTTTGCCATGGTATATGGTGAAGCTTGGTACATAGGAAAAGGTTGAGTTTTGGTGAAAAGCACACAATAATAAATTAAAGGTCACTTTATTTTAAGGTCCAATTCTCACTTGTATCAAACCATTAACTATGACTCTTGCCTCAATAAACTCCTAATTTGCTGCTGATTAATAGTTAATAAGGTAGTTGTTAAGTTCAGGTATTGGGTAGAATTAGGGATGTAGAATATGGTCATGCAGAATATGTGCTGTATAAGTACTAATAAACAGCCAATATGTTAATAAAAGGCATGCTAATAAGCAATTAGTTAATAGTGAGAATTGGTCCCTATACTAAAGCGTTACCAAATTAAATTCAAAGCTTAAAATCAGATAATCATGTAATATTGTGTAGGCAGTTGTGCAATGAAAATTACCCCAGTAACACCAATCAGCAGTTTAGTCTGTTTAAATGGTGTGGATGCCATAGTGGCATAAATAATTATGTAAAGTCTAGTATGAATACTATCCTAACATACTAGATACTACAGTATTACGGGATGGCAAAGTGTCCATCAGATGCGCACTTCAGAGGAGGTAGTAGGTACTAGTGGGCCATTCCAAATTCATATTTCTATCCTGTTTTTATCTGTGAAATATAGATGCTCTAGAATCATTTCTTAATAATTGCCTAAAGGTGAAGTGTGTAATTTTTGCATGACTAGCATCACCAAACCGAATTGCAAAAATAATGGTTTTAACGAACATTCTTCTCATCTTCCATTGGCCAACCAAGCAGATAGACCCGCCCCAAACTCGCATCATTGGTTGAGCTGGTGTTGCTATGCTGGGCTGGTCGGAATTCTCAAACAAACAGGGCAATGTTTTAGCAGCACAGAGAAACAGTTTTTACACTTTTTTTTTTGTGTTTAAAAAAAGGGGGGAGAGGGGGGTCTTTCAATTTTTTTCCAAGGCCTTTTTTTGTAGTTGGTTACTTATGACTGAACCATTTTAAAAGTTGTACAGTTCATGATGAGGCAGATTGACTCATGTTCTATGCTTCTTGTTTCTCACATTTATTGAAGTCTAATACTGATGTAGACATATAAAGTAAGTCTTGTAAAATCAGCCATCGTGTTACAACTGGCTGTAAAAATGAAAAATGTTCTGCTAATGCATGTTAGCTGCTTAAATTATTGTTTTGCTATCACTCCCTTCTGCTCCAAGATGTTTTTCTAGTAAAAAAACATGACAACAAAAACAGCCAAAGGGTCTTCTTCCGCTCTCTTCCTCTAACAGAGAGAGAGAGTGAAATCATCTTTGAAGCTGCTCATAAATACAGCAAGACCTCCAGAACAGATGACGGTTTCTCTTCTGAAACAGCCTCAGCTACTTGTGTGGTAAAATAAAGCATGAGTCTGCTGATGAGATGCGTTTCCTTTCATCACGATGACCTTAGAAGTTTCTCACATATCCGGACTGTAAAATTCCATTAACTTAGCTATTTCTTCATATCAGTCAAAGTGCTGCTTTCTGCATTTTTACAGTATTGAAATCCAGTCAAAATGAAAATGATTTTTTGCCATATAAGTCTCTCTCTCCTTGCTTCCCCCATCTCCTAGGTCTTGGCTTCATGCCTCCACTTGTCTGATGAAGGCTGAAAGCTCTTTGCTCCCTTTTAAAGCACAATTTATTCTGGATCTAATGACAATGATTTAGGGAATAAATACTTCGCAAGCAGATGTTTAAGGCCACCCTCCCATTATCCCCTCCAGCTTAGGGAGAGAACAAGAGAGTTCTCTGCTTTGTAGAAGAAGTTGATCGCCTTTCTTTGAGTTAAACAGTTTAGTTACTTCATCAATTTCTGTGTTTCTAAATATACAGGCAGTTCAGAGGGCAAAAGATAATTTTTGTATGTTTTTTTTTTTAATCCAGAAAATTATTTCTATATAGTGTTATAGTCTTTTCTTTTTTTAAGATGTTTATAGTTCATGTTTGGTGCCATTTTCAGTCATATCACAGCTTCTTTTGTATTGAGAAGGAAATGTGTTTCCTTAGCAGATAAGACAACATTAACAAGCAGCAGTATTCTTATCTTAGGCCCATAGAGGTGGGTCAATAATGGGATCGACTTGCCTGTTACCAGGACATTTATCCACGTGTGAACCTGGTGCTCTCTTCCAAGAAAGATTTGGATATGTGTTCTCCCCATTTAGCATAATTTAGCTTGCTGTCGTCGATGATTTATTACCTGCGCATGCTGTCTAAAGCATTGGAGAAGATGAGCAGTGTTTATAGGTTTGAGCCGCATTGTGTGTGTTGCCATTCCACAACAACCCAGTATTAAGTCTAGTGGAGCTTTTACAAATTACCATAGCAACCTTCAGGTGCTCTGTAATGTTTATGTGTAAAGGTATTGCCTGTGAGTAGAGTTAAACATGATAGTACTCATTTCCATGAGAGGAAAATATGCCCCTGTGGGTCACATTTGACCTCATCTAAATCCTCCGAGCCTGCAATGTCAATGCTGATAACTGAAGGACAAGCTTTTAAATCTAGTGTTTGGCCTCACATTCATCAGCTACATTTCAAAAAGGATAAAGATGAAGGAAAATCCTTATTTTAAGGAGAAATTGCTTCAGATATCAGGTCTTCCAGTTCAAGGCATGAAGATTAAACTCAGGCGTGATCGACATTCTTTACAGAATAAGTCAGGAGTACCTGCACAGAATCTGCTGCCAGAGAATTCCACACAAAGCTCCACAGAATTCACATGCACATCATTCACAAAGTTCTACACACCCCCCTGTCCCTTATAGGGGTGCTTATGAAATATTTGGGCTAATTTCATAATGCTTTGAGCTACTGTACCATTAATAGTGTAATAACCTCATTTTGTGTTTATATATATATATATATATATATATACACACACACACACACACACACACACACATATATATATATATATATAACATAAATCTAACCTTTCATTGAAGAATAAGAATTTAAAATGGGGGAAATATCATTATGATATAAATGTTTTTCTCTAATACACATTGGACACAATTAACGGCACCCTTTTATTCAATGC
>NW_015667354.1:1332937-1345568 GCF_001515625.1 Sinocyclocheilus rhinocerous
AGAATCAAAGATGCCATGTATCTAAACAAGATGTCCAGGACCTCCAGCAGAAATATAGGCCCACGACATTAAAAATACAGGCCTATATTTCATTGTACACATGGGGTACTTTTTATCCCTGTGTGCAACAAACCTATCTTGAGTGTTTGTTGCTAAAAAAAGCTAATTTTTTAGTTACATCTGACCATAGAAGCCAGTCCCATTTGAAGTTCCAGTCATGTCTGACAACAGAATATGCTGGGGATTGTTTTTGGATGAGAGCATTTTCTTTTTTTCTTGAAACCCTTCCAAACAACATGTGGTGTAGGTGCTGTTTGATTTATTTATTTTTTTTTAAGTTTTCTGCCCCTGAGACTCAACTATTTTCTGCAATTCTCCAGCTGTGGTCCTTGGAGAGTCTTTTTTGATAAGAAACAACATTTCATCTTTCAAATTATGTCCACTTTTTTCAGGAAATTCAGACAATAAATGCTGTTTTGATGGTCCTTGATGTGCCGTGAGTGACAGACTGTATAAACACCTCAGTTAAAATGTCAGCGCGGAGTGCGAGTGAGCGTGATCGTCGCTTACTCTTTACTACTAGTTTTAACGCGAAATAAACATGAATGAACATCTCATGTCTCATGTAATCGCTCAGTCAGTGTTTCAACCACGGAAAGACCTAAAAAAAAAACAGCTTGTAAACAAAATGTTGGCATACAATTTTTTAAGTTGAGTGTTGATGGTTATATTTAAAAATAAATAGTAATTGAATTTAAGTTTGGGCTCTGTTGTTAACTGTAAACTTATAGTACTATAAAAGGCACCCTATAGTTTAGTTCATACGCTGAGGTACGCCTAAGAAAATTAATTATAATTGAAATTTATAATTTAATTGATTTATTATTATTTTTTTATTTTTTTTAGAATTCAGGAATCCTGTTTGGGTTTTGATGGATATTCAGATATCAAAAATAAATGACATAATTGTGACCCACAGGATTGCCCTCCATTTTTGTTTTAGAGTAGGCTTGATAGTCCTGATGTGAATGAGTTCAGATCAGCTACTTAGGGGGCTTTGTAGCTGATCAGAGAAAAGAGGAGGTTTGGGAAAAAATAGATAATTGGATGGGATTAATTAATTCTTAGTGGAAAAATATTTCCAGCCTGAGGGAAGTATGCACACATCATGAGTTCAGATGTTCAGTTGTGTTGACAGTTTGTGTGGGGAGCTAGCCTTATTGAGTTTAACACAATACGCCGATAACAACACAGGACCGGTTTTATTAACCTGATATTGTGGATGCAAAGGTTCTCTGGGAGGGTTTTTTACACTTTAGACAGGGAAATCTTTGTTAAATCTGGCCCGCTTCCTAAACAAATAATGCCACAAGCGCTTAAGAGTAACATCAGTTATGCTGACATTGTCGTTCAGCTGTATAGAATTGCGGTTGCAGTATTCATGAATAATTTGAATGAGGTCTCAGTGGAGCAGAAACGAACATGTTTCATGTAGTTTATGTGGATAATCCAGCTTTTGTACTAAAGTTTGCTTTTTTACTTTCTTTTTGACAGTTTGAGCCAACATTTAAAGCAGCTGATAACTTGATAGCTGTCTGCATATGATATGATATATGTTGTCTATTAATAACGAGTGGTATATTGTCTCAAACAGCCAATCTGCTAATGGGCTGCGCACACGGCTCATTCCAAACATGTGACAGGGAGTGAGCACATCATTCAGGTCCTTGGACAGAATTGCTGATTTAGAAAGTGCCAGCAGTAATGTATGGCAGCTGGTTTGGGGCGTTTTCGATCTATATCTATTTTTCCTCTGGTGAACAGGCACGGTGGTGGAGTGTGAGGAGTGGGAATCAGCTTGGAGTTTATGATTTAACATGAGGGAAAAACCTGTTTCTGCTGAGAATTTACTTCGGAGTCTTCCTAGGTCTTTCTACAGACAAAGATATAATTAGTTAAGCAATATCAACAAACTGACAGCCCGTGTCCAATATATTTTCCTGGGATATGTACATAAATTGTAATTGTATTAAAAGGATTTCATTTATGAGAGGCTGCACAACTTAATAGTGTTGCATAAGACTGTATAATTGAGCCAGACTTAGAGTAATAGTTCACCCAAAATAGATAATTCTCTCTGTGATTCTGACACCGGTCAGAGTTTAAAAACTCACTGGAAAGTTAGCTATCATTTTTTTCACCGTCATGTCATTCCAAATGTTTCTGTAAAAGGCAAAAGAAGATATTATTATTATTTTTGTTTTGTTTTGTTTATACAGTAGAAGTCAATGGTAACCAAAACTGTCTGGTTACCAACATTCTTCTAAATATTTTAATTAGTAAGTCATTACAGGTGTAGAACAACATGAGGGTGAAAAAATATTTTTGGGTCAAATATAATAAAATGCCCTTTCTCTTTTTTTTTCATGAGCGTGAGTAGATGATGGCTTTATTTCTGGCTGAACTGTCCCTTTAAGCCACACCAGCTTTATGTAAATAAATGTAACATTGTACATTTAAGGCCCAATTATGGGCCAGTCATAACATGTTATCCAGCAGAATCTTAACAATGGATGCTTTTGACAAACTTTAGCCAGAACGATATCATCTTACTGTAATTAAAAATTCTCAACATATTTATTTTTTTAGAAATATGGAATTCTTTAATCAAGCAATGGGCTCAAAGGTTCATTGAATCAGTCTGTCAACAGAAGTGCAACTTAATCCCCGTATTTGTTAGACCAAGATGTTGCACCATTCCAAACATTTCTTTGTTGATTATCCAAGTCTGAACATCAGAGCCGTTGCTCTGCGGGGTGACTGATACAGTACCTCCAGAGGTACGATAGGGGGCCGTTCGCATCAGTCACGCTGGCACGAGCGGAAATAGAGGTATAGGGCTTCACTGTCGGTCATGTGGGGTGTCAAGGATATAATCACAGACCCGGGACTGTAATCAGAGTGTGGCTGGAGTGTCTTTACTGTTACGGTAACTGCTCCACCGCGCCGTAACATGTCGCACCTTCATTCTACAGACGTGACTCACCGGTCCTCGCTCGTGCCTTCGATAATCTACTGTTTGTTATGTTTGGTGAAGCCTTCTATATTTAATCTGTGAAATATGTGCTTTTGGAGGGACTGATCTGACTTTGTTGTGCAGGGAGTCCATTGTTTTGACAGCTTCTCTGCCCACATTTGGCCGACTTTGATCTGAAAAGGCCATTCGCATGTGTTATTGATTGATCTTTCTCTTGGGCCTGAGTTTCCATTTCTCTTACAGAGCTGTGGGAAATAGATGGGTCAAACAACAGACCTGCAGGTACTCTGGTTTCAAGTGAGAGAAAAATCCCACTCTTTATTCACGTTGAGTCCCAAGCCCCTCTTTTATACTAAAGGACCTCAGATTGGTGCATTCAACAGGGGGGCTTTTGGGTGATTGGCAGGCTGGTGTTTTTCATCATTTCCATACCCTTTGTGAAGAAGGTTATCTTGACAATTGCGAAAAGAAAGTCAGGTTTTGAGTTGATAGATGAAGCCGAGAGCCAATTATTTCTGTTAGTGTAAAAGTCTAAACAAATGGCAGTCACAGACCGAGGGTTAGAGTCTGAGAGCAGACTGTTTATTCTCCTGATCTGAAATGAAAGGCTTGGTTATTTTATTTTATTTTTTTTAGCTGTTATCTTTTAAGCTGTTTGACATTCTCTCAGGGTTTGTATCAGCCTTCAAGGCACCATATCTTAATAAACAGGAAACAGTAAACTCTGAAGTGCTCTTTCTCACTAATTCTTTACAGTGACTCATGGGTAATGAGGGGTGTTATGTGCTCTTTCTGACAGTTGCAGCAGTGAGTCTCTCCCCTAAATATATGCCCCGATGTGCAAAAACAGCTCTAAACATTATACATCACTTTGCCTGAAGAATGAACTGATAATAATAGGTCTTAAAAAAGGTGGGAAAAAGACACTCACTTATAAAAGCCTTGGGGGCAATTTCACTAAACGGTTGTGTCACTTTTACATATTATTCGACAACCACCTGCAACACTATCTGACCAGACGTGAGATGACGCATCATTAGATATGTTCGGTTTCTGTAATATTTTAGCCAATCAGATGAGCTAGTTATGTGGTCACGTGACTTTTTGGTGTGCATCTGTAGGTAAATGTTTCAGGTGTTTTCTTACGTAATAAAAAAATGTATCCACTTCAAATAAGCATTTGCATTTTTTTTTGTTTAAATTTCCATCTTGGTTTACCATTCATGTTTTTTAATAACAGTGAGCAGTAATGATGTGAAATATTATTACAATTTAAACTAACTTTTCTATCTGAATATATTTCACAGTGTAATCTATTCCAGTCTTCAGTGTCACATGATCCTTCAGAAATCATTATGCTGATTTGGTGCACAAGAAACATTTTTGATTATCAATATTGAAGCAGTTGCACTGCTTAATTGTGATACTTGTTTTTTAGAATTCTGATGAATGGAAATAACGGTATTTATTTGAAATAGAACTCTGAAACATAAATGTCACTGTCACGTCACATTATTACTGTCACTTTTGATCCATTTAATGCATCCTTTCTGAATAGAAGTATGTCTTTTATAACAGACAGTGTACATCCATCAATGTTTTGATAGCTCCAAGTTAGCATAAAAATGCATGCATTGAAATGTGTGAAATTGGCATATTAATTAGGCTCAGTATAGATTGTGCCTCATCCACAAATCTTCTGTGCTGTTAACTGATTAGCGTGATTTCTGTAGTGAATCTTGAATCTGAAACGCAGATAAACGCCACTCTCTGCATTCTTAACAAATTCCCCTTTTTTCAGTGAGTGAGCTGGAGCTTTTAATGAATTCAAGCCGTTATATCACATTACAGGAAAGCTTTAACACATATTTCAGCAGTTCCCACATAGCTCCAGCTGTCTCAATACACACAATCTTATTGTGGCGAATTGAAAAAGATTTCCCGGGGGCAACAGGAATCTGAAGTCACATCACAGAGGAGGTTTTATATGCCTTTTGTGGTAAACAACTGTCTCTTCGTCCAAATGACCCTCAGTTTGTTTGAAGCCGATACTTCCCCAGCACCTGATATGCCTGTAAGTGCCAGATGATAATGCTAATATTTGGAATCTGTAGACGGACAGTACTGTCATTCATAACCAGCTACTACAGTTCCTAGATAAACATAGAGAGTTTCTTATCTTAGCTGTGGTGTAGATGGGCAGGGAAGCTGCAGAACTAATCTTATTAATTCCAAGCATCTGTTTTCCTCTCTTTGAAAGGATGATATTGTTTTGGGGAGGAGAGCAGCATCAGCTGTGCATAATGGGAGGCTGCTTGTTTTTGTGTTTATCCTTTCTGACAGGACGGGGAACTACTCACAAGGAAGGAAATGCCAGATCCGTGCGCTGAACGAAACTTGTGCATTTCCCTCGTTTGAAAGCCATAATAAACTCACCCAAGTGTGTAAACATGAAAGATAAGATACTTATGCTCTCCTTTGAAATACATCCAGTTACCATAAAAAGTTAGATGTGTGCCAACTTTGGCTTGCGTTCCTCCGCCTGCGACAGTGAGGCTTACAAACAGCCTGTAGTCTACAATTGACAGAACAACCCACTGACCCACTGCTGGCATTCGCATTCCTTGGGCCTGTCCGCTGAACGAGCCAATAAGCTCCTCGGTAAAGTTCAATCATTAATCTTTAAAACCATGCCTCATAATGTGTTTTTTTTTTTTTCTTGTCTTTGATGATGAGAAATCAGCCGTACTTTAAATGTGTGACTGTTGCGCTGTCCGAATGGGAATCAATCAGGAACCATTCCAAATCTGATTCTGGTTGATGCTGAAGAAGAATTGTTTTGAAAACAGAAAAACATTTTTTTTTTAATTAAACAACCAAAATTGTGGTAAAGTATCTAATTTTTAAAAAAATTTTTATAAGTGCAGTTCACGTCAATTAACATATTTACTGACATATCGCTCGAGACCTGACCTACTGATATAAAAATTCTATTTAAACTTTCTTTTAGTGCACAATGCACATTTCTTAATATTAAGCCAAAATGTGTTTTTAATGTCACTATTGATGAAGGTTGTCTTTAAATGCAAGATATTTAAAGTGTACCAGAAAGTATACTTGCAATAGTTCCACTTTAGCACAATCAAATATACTTCAATGTATCTTTAGTTGGACTTCACCACTATTTCTGCACACTTAAAGTGCATTAAGCAAAAAAAAAATTGTTGTTCCAATCTAGCAGACTTTAAGTACACCAGTTTAGTATACCAAAAGTACAATTGCAGGGTATTTTTATTAAGCATATAAATATGTAAATGTATTTGTAGTATACTTAGTATGAAATAAATGTATTTCAAATACATTTTAATATATTTATTTTTCACTTGGGTTGTCATATCAACAACCAATTGAGAACTGACTCAAAGAAACAATTTGGCTGAGAACTGGACTTCGCTGGTCATGCTGCATGTTTGTGATTTACTAAAAAGAATCAGCTCGTAAGAATTTTTTACTCAAGAATGAGAGTTTGCTGGTTACACTGTATGTTTGTGATTCACTAAAAAGAACTGTCTCTTAAGAATCATTTGCTTGAGAATCACACTTCACTGGTCGTGCTGTGTTTTTGTGATTCACTAAAAAAAGAACCAGCTCAAAAGAATGGACATAACTGATTAAGTTGTATGTTTGTGAATCACAAAAAATAACAAATCATTAAAAGACCGTTAAAAAGAACCGATTTACCAAGTCATTTAATCAAGAATCGGGTGTTACTAGTCGTGCTGGATATTTCACGCTTAATATTAATGCAGGGAAACCCGTATTAATGTATGCTAATGGAACCAAACGTCATAAAAATTATTTCTTTTGGGGGGGGGGGTCTAGTCTCGCACCTTACGATTAGTCCAACTTTAAAATCAATTTGAATAGTAAATGTTACAAGCTGTGTTTGCCATCTCCAATAAAAATCATTCATACCCGTGTGATCATCCCTGACCCTGGACCAGACGAGCTCCAATCATCTAAGACAGCTTTATTGAAAGGGACTGAACCCGACATGCTAAGCGTGTTTTGTGGGTGTGAATGATTTCTAATTAGATGAGCACTCAATTACAGCGATTGCTCTCTCAAAGTAAGTTAAGCAAATTGACGAGGCTAATGCTCATTTCACAGGGAGATTAATTGAGGCTACACAGAGTCTTCACCCTTCTGTCTGGAGATAAGGTCCACAGACACCCTGTTGAAGCCAGGAGGACATGGAAAAATGGGTGATGGGCACCACAAAGAAAGAGGTTCCTTGAGTATTTTGAGTCCTGGCTTGTTTGATAAGATATGAATGGAGCCCTTGTTGATGGTCGGGACTCGGGTGTTGTTCTCTTCTGTTCTGTGGACAGAAAGTGATGAGACCGGGGAAAAGTTCGGAGAGTGTAGTGGATATCTTTACTGAGAAAGAGAGAGCTAGACACAGAGCATCTGGTGGTGAGATCCTGTTATTGTTAGTGCAAAGGAAAGCCCGAGCTTCAGAGGTCTTTGACCAGTTACTCTCCATAGCCAGCAGAATGGAAACGGAATAAGGATGAGGCTGTTTTGAGCTCTTTGGTGGGACAAATCGACTCCAAGCAGGAAACTGTTACAATGGGATTGATGCCCTCTGATGTATTATAAATGTCAGTCATTATTAGCATAATCACACACCCTCAAATTGTTTATTAAAATTTCAGTGTTTTCTTTTTTTAAATGAACCTATAAAATGTAATCTGGTGGGAAAACAATTGGCAGTACAAAAATAAATTAAAACAAACATTACAAAATATGAGCTCAAACACCACAGTAAGTTGAGTTGGAATATTCCTTGGAATGGCGGGGAAGAGGAATTTAGAAAGCATTATGGGAAATTAACTAAATTAAGTGTTCTCCTACCATTCATTCTAGACATACATTACCGTTCAAAAGTCTGGGTTCAGATTGATTGACTTTTTAAAAATTATTATTAAGATAAGGTCATAAAGCTGATAATCCTTAGCAAGGATGCGTTAAATTGATGACAGTAAAGTGTATGTCAGTAAATGACAGTAAAGATTTTAGATTCAAATAAATGCTTTTTTAATTTCTATTCATCAAAGAATCTTGAAAAAAAAAATAGCACGGTTTCCACAAAAACATTAAGTAACACAGAAGTTTTCAACACTGATGATGATAATAAGAAATTTTTCTTGATCAGCAAATCAGTATATTAGAATGATTTCTGAAGGATCATGTGACTCTGAAGACTGGAGTAATGATGCTGGAAATTCATGGCTTTGCCATCACATGCCAAAACATAATCAAATATAAAAGTTATTTTAAATTGTAAGACTTTTTCACAGTATTACTCTTTTACTGTATTTTTGGTCTAATAAATGCATAAGATACTACTTTCAAAACATTATAAAAAAATCTTAGCAACCCCACACTTTTGAACGACAGTCTAAACTTTCAAACTTTGCAGTTTTTTTTACAACTTTTAAAGGCTATTTTGGTCTTGACAGTTTGCATGTATGCACACCACTGCTTCACACCAACCCTTTCCACCAGTCTGACCTTATACAACAGATTGCCGCCTTATGCAAACACGGTGGGCATGTGAGACATATAACTGATTACATGCTAATAAAATGTCACCGTTCCATTGCTGAGATCCTGAGAAAGCAGGTTTATGTTTGTACATCAATGTGGAAAACAATTTCCCATTTTCTGGGGCGACATGAATTTTGGAAGACTTCCGTTCAGACCCAGACCACCTGGAAAAGCTAGAAAGGGCACCCAGGGCCCCCCATCCAGGTCCTTGCCACATCTAGCACCTAGCTAGCTAGACTCTGATCCTGGGAGAATTTCAGCCATTTTTCTGCCTGTCCTGGTGACTCAGTGCTGTAGCATTCAACTGTGATGGAGTAATTAACCGTGTGCAGCAGACAGGTTATTAGAAGCAGAGTTTGGATAAGATTTTCCTGCAGGATACCTGATACGGTGTCTGATCTGGAAGCAGTACTCTGTGTAAAGGCCAGGACCATCAGTATTCCCACAGTACAGTTTAGCGCCTGTAGGCATGGCAATTTGTCTCCGCTCCACCAACAAACAAACCCAGGGGAAACAGTGCAAGGCTGGACTTGTAATAGTGGCAAGGCTGATACAAAAGACCCAGAGTTATGGCTTGTGGAAAGACAGCGGCTTTATGTAATGACTTTTCTGGCCGACCTGGAAGGAAAGGCAGGCGTTTGTGCTCAAACACGCATTAACATACATGAACTCCCCCATTCCGCCACACACACACACACACAGACTCTGTGATATGTTGGCTGTGAGAACATGATGCTGCCTGCTCATCACGTTTCCCTGTGGTCTTTCCAATCAGTTGCGTAAAGCACAGGAAATATAGGTCAGACAGCAGATGTGCTCTCGACTACAGGACAAATCACAACCCCCTTTCAACGTGTCAGGATCAAACAGTGTAGCCGGGGGTGCCAAAATTTTGCTTTCTAAACGTCTCTAACCTTTCTAGAGGAGAGGAAAAGTGAGAAACGGATACCGCTGTGCTCCATGGTGGTGTATTTGTGGGGTCCGGCGTGTACGTGTTTGTAGAAATGTATGTGAGTGAGCTTGCGTGTACATGTTTGGGGATTTGACGAATAAGAATGTCTGGGATGATGAAAAGGAGAAATCATTAAATAAATGTTATCTTTGTGTTAATTTATGCAATTTTATACAAATGCTAGAAGGGTCAAGTTGAGCACTCATCATGTAAAAATTTATGAAATCTTTTCTTTGGATCTTAAAACATAATTATTACTGTCAAAAATGGTTTGAAAGTAAAAAATATTTTTCAGTCATGCACAGCATGAAATAATAGTCTTTATTATACACTAACATTCAAATGTTTGGGGGCGGTACGATTGTTAAAATGGTTTTCTCTCCAAGGCTGTGTTTATTTGATCAACAAGACATTTTCTATTTTTATACATTTTAAAATGCAATTTATTCCTGTGATGGCAAAGCTGGATCTTCAGCAGCCATTACTCTAGTCTTCAGTGTCACATAATGCTTCAGAAATCATTCTAATAATGCGATTTTCTCAAGAAACTTTTCTTAATTGTCAATGGTGAAAGTGGTTGTGTTGCATAATATTTGAGGCAAATGTGACTTTTTTCTGCTTTCTTTGATGAATAGAAAGTTCAAAGCAGCAGCACAAAAAATTATAAAAATCATAAATTAGTTTGTGAAAATTAGTTGCTTTTAGTAGCATTAAAATGTAATAACATAAATGTCTCTTTTGATCAATTTAATGTGTCCTTGCTGAATAAATCTTACTGTGATTTATATATAACTTTAGTTTTTTTTTTTTAATCTGAAGTTGCATTGGCTATTTTATCTTTAAGCTCCACAAAAAATATCACAAGTTATTTTCTATAGGAGTTGCAATTACTGTGATTTATATATAACTTTAGTTTTTTTTTTTAAAATCTGAAGTTGCATTGGCTATTTTATCTTTAAGCTCCACAAAAAATATCACAAGTTATTTTCTATAGGAGTTGCATTTTAGCAGTAGTTTTAAATAACTCTAAAAATGAGCAAAATTGACAGCTTGCAAGTATTTATTTTAATGTGAAGGAGTGCCACAGGAGAGAGAAATTATAGAAAAAAAGCATCAAGTTAATGTATGAGTATGACATACAGCTGAAAAGTCTGTGAAACTCTCTCTCTCTCTCATTCCAGTCATGCTCTTCCTGTCCTTTACAACAGCAACAATCACAATCTCTTATGATGGACTTATTGAGATTGACCTACATCACTTTGGATAATAACTGCAGCTTTAAAGAGAAGATTGGTAGTTTGATGGATGGATTCTAATTTTTTCCTTTTCATCCACTCCCTTTTTTTTCATTCTGGCATATGGGTCTTCCCTCCATGAAACTTCAGCGCCTGCCTTTGTTTGATCTAGCAGTTATCAGATCAACCACTAGGGGGTAGCAATGTTCTCATGTCAGATTAGCCCAGCTGATTGAAATCCTTTATTCTAAAAGATTGATTTACTCACTGGAGTAAAAACATGCTTTCTCACATTCTTTTAGAGTGATGCTAATACGTTTTCAAAAAGCTGTAATCAGCTCTTCACGCACACCGCATTGAGAGCGCGCTCTTTTTTTGCAGGAATTTATACGGCATACTGAAAGATGCTGATTTGTTCTTATTTCACTTTAAACAAGCCTCTTATCACATAAAAACAATAATTGAGAGTCAATTATTCCAGAGTGCCTGGAGCAAAAAAGAGAGAGAATACGATTTTTATCAGGCCATGAGCGTTTACTCTACATACTAAATGAATCTGGGTTGAAACAAACAGGAGTTCTCATTCTCATTGGTGTTAAGCACCATGTTGGTCAAATCTCCTTTGATCCCTTATAGATGCCCGATCTCTAGTGACCCCTAAGCAAACCTCAGTCCACATCATGGGATAAGGGTGGGATTGTGAAATGCTGATCTGGCAAGGCAGCTTGTCTGGAATGCTGTTCCCTTCATCTATGTCCCCCTGCAAATGAGTGGGTTAATTTACACATTAGCACAGATTAAGGGTACAAATGAGACCTTGTGTCACTAATGGGGGTCAAAAGAGGGGATGAGGGTGGAAAGGAAAGGGCGAACACCTTAGGGTACTAGGGAACTGTAGTTCTTTTCTTTGCAGCAGATTATCTGGGCACATTTTGCTTCTTGCATATGACTGATTGCTTATTTGACTTACTATCTTCGATGTGATGGGGTGGAATGTGTACATGTGTTTGTGTAATTATACTACACTGAATTTATATTATATTATATTGTTATATTATATTTTATTTAAATACATATTTAAATGTATTAAGGTATAATATATTTTGAACATGTATGTTTTCTTTTTTCTTTTTATAGCTTTAAGGTGCTTAATAGTAATTAATTTGTTTATTTTATATATATATATATTATGTATGTGTATTGTACAAGTATATTCCAGGAGGTTACATCTTCCAGAAGCAACTGGAAGTACGACCCAATTGGGAAAAGCATTACTAGTTGCTACTGTGATTTCTATATAACCAGCCTTTGCTCTGGGCAGGGGTGGTGCTGCAGTCTCCATCTGAGTGTTTTCCTTCAGCTCTAAGCAACGTGCTGAGTCTCTAGCCCCGACCTGTTGGGTGTTTACGTGTTGACACTCGCTACGATGGGACTCTGCATTCCTGGCAGAGGCCTTCTTGGAGTTGGCATGTTAGGAAAACACTATATGACACCAAGGTAGTTTGCGAGACAATTCAACACACAACTGGAATACTCTGAGGTCTATATTGGCATAGATTCCAATGGAGAGTTTTAGTTATTCTTCAGAAAAAAAAGTAAAGAAAAGCCAAGGTTTTGAAAAGATTTCACATGGCAGGATGTGTGTGCATTTATTTTATTTAAAATTTTATTGCAAAATTTTTTGCACTTTATTGTTTATATTCTGTGTGTGTGTGTGTGTATGTGTATATATATATATATATATACATGTATGTATATATATAGATATATATATATATATATATATATGTATGT
>NW_015667354.1:1345580-1389585 GCF_001515625.1 Sinocyclocheilus rhinocerous
TACTATGGAAGTCATGGGGGCACAGACACTGTTTGGTTACCAGTAGGCTATTGTTCCAAATACATACGTTTGCATTCAACAGCAGAATGAAACTCATTCAGGTTTAGAACAACAACAATATAATTTTAATTTTTGGGTGAACTATTCCTCCAAAGCAGCCTAATATAGCTGCTCTTGCCATTTGTGTCAATAATGTAAATTAAACATTAGAAAGAAAATCACTGTAAAATACATTTATATTTGTAAAATAATGTATATTGAATTTATACAGTGAAGACTATTCAGTCTATTTCTAGTCTATTTATTTTATACAATATATTTCTTATTCAGTGCTTTAAGTGTTTGTAGGTCAATTTCTTTGTTCTATTGTAATTCATGACGGTTTACTTGTCTTCAGTAAGTTTGTTTTTACATAGGCTAGTATTTTTTTTTGTTGAGATATTGGAATTGGTAACAAGAATTATGAAACTTTGATTGGATAAAAATCCTATGTTAAGCTATATCATTATTGTGACGTGGGGGCCTGCAGTAAGTCATAGCCCCGGGGCCCATTGAGGTCTTAATGCGGCCCTGTATACATGTATGTATATATATATATATATATAATGTATATTACTTTAATATTAAAGGGGTCATATGATGTTATGTCATATGAAAGAACATTATTTTGTGTATTTGGTGTAATGAAATGTGTTTATGCGGTTTAAGGTTAAAAAAACACATTATTTTCCACATACTGTACATTATTGCTTCTTCTCTATGCCCCGCCTTTCTGAAAACGCGTCGATTTTTACAAAGCTCATCAGTCTGAAAAGTGAGGTGTGCTCTGATTGGCCAGCTGCGAGCCGTTTTAGGTAGGCGTGGTTGACTCTTAACTTTTATAAAGTATATCTCTTTGAATTTGAGACTTTAGTCTTTGCAACTTTACAGATCTTCTTTATGCACCAAGAGTTTGTAACACTCCAAAGAGAAAGGAAAAATTGAAATTGCATCATATGACCCCTTTAATATTTTTATCAGCTTTATTTCAATTACTGAATTTTTGTAATAGTTAACGATAGCAGCACTGATAAATACACTCCATTTCAGCTTTCTCGTGAAGACTTTAGTAAAAATAGGATGTCTGTGACACTTCCCCTTTTCAGACCACTTCCAAGTTTGTAGATTTTCTAGATATTTATATAAAATAACACTTATTTGTAGGTGGAAATATTAAATGTGTTTTTTTTTCAACACTTTTTGCATTTGGTAGTGATTAATTCAACAAGCGTTAAGTGTCCAATAACTCGACGAATATTCAGACAATACAATACAATACAATTTTATTTATATAGCACAGTTTAAAAACAACCGGAGTTGACCAAAGTGCTTTACAACACTATACCAACAACAGGCAAATTGCAAAATTACACATTAAATATACACAGAATATACACAAGCCGTAAAATGTGTGGCGTTCCTGAGAACAAAGACAATTGACTTAAATTGTCTTATTGACTTAAACAGACACAAGGAGTAGGATTTGGTTATGTGATTTCAAAATGTCTACCCCCATGATGCAACCTGCTCCGTGTAAAATAAAACTGCTTTTATTAGGCTACTTGATTGGCACATATTTTTCCTATTAAGTTGCTTTATGTGTTACAAAAAATTACCTTAAATAATTCAAAAGCCCAAAATCACACTGCAAATGTTTCATCCGTGAAGCCTAAAACATTGTGTTGTAGATCTAGTGTAGAAGGTTAAAGTTCTAAGCCTTCTGGACCCACATTTTCCCCAGCCCGGATGAGGGGGAGAGGGGAAAGGTGATTTCCTCTTGGACAGCATGACAGGGCTTCCTGGAAGAGTCATCCCTCCCTAAGAACAACTGCATCCTGCCATGAAAATGAAACGAGGCTCAGTAGAGCCACATATGTTGTGAAAACACGCTCAGCCCTTGTGATACCAACATGGTGTGCCATCTTGAACCAGTGCTAAAGAGGCAGCTATTATATTATCATAGTGAGTAAGTTACTCAAGGGAGCAGGCAGTAATAATTATAGAGACACCTTGTGTTTATTGATGGTTTTCTGAATGTAATTGGGTAATGACTGAAGGATGATACCACAACTAATACTATTATAGGCCATGACACAAACACAAATACAGAGGGAGAGAATATGAAAGTGATTGCTGATCATGTGTGTGTTTTTCTCCTAAATACATCCTCTTGGCAAGAATTCATGAGGGAGCGGTTAATGCAAAGAAAGCAAAATAGAAAGTAAAAAAAAGAGAAGTGTGTGAGGGTGGTTGTGTGCGTCTGTGTGCTTGTACTGTATGCAATCGTTTTTGCTAGTTTTGGAAACCGTGTCCTATCAGGAGCAGCAGCTCTCAGGGCAGGACACGAATCGGCTCTTTGGGCACTGTTGATGGTAAGTTGACTTTGTCATCCTTATTAAGCTTAATAACCAACCGGCTGTTACTTGGAAGCATTTGTTTACCTCAAAGCGGTATGATGTGGAGTTGTATAGTGTATATTTACCACCTCAGATTAACAGGTGACTGTCAAACATTGACGGCCTCTATTCTGACCACTGTAACAACTGATGTTGAACTATTTTACTTTATTTTATAGAACATGACTTACTGTAGACTGATAGATGATTGGTAAGTAATTAGGCTGGTAGGTAGTATTTAGTTAGGTAGTTGCTTTGTTTATTGTTTAGTTTAAATTAGTTGGTTAGTTAGTGAGTTGGTTTGTAGGTATTTAGGTAGTTACTAATCCAAGCTAAATTATTAAGATGCCTAACCAAACCAGGATTCAAAACAATGCGTTTAGCTAAGTTTAGTTTAGTTCTAATTAGTTAGTAGTCCAAAACAGATCATTAAGGGGTCTGTCCAGTCCTTTTATTGATTATTGATTCAAACCAATTAGTAAGTTAATTGGTTATTTTACTTAGTTGGATGTTTGATGCTTAGTGTAGCTTAGTTTAGTTGGTTAATCAGTTTGATGTTTAGTTGGTCAGTTGGCTTGTACTTAGTTGGTTTATTAATTGGCTAGTTAGTTTGTTAGTTTAGTTGTTTAGTTTGTTGGTTAGTCAGTTTGATGTTTGGTTAGTTGGTAGGTTAGTGAGCTAGTTAGTTTAGTTTAGTTTAGTTTGCTGGTTAGTCTGTTTGATGTTTAGTTAGTCAGTTAGTTTGTACTTACTTGGCTTGTTAGTTAGCTAGTTAGTTTGTTAGTTTAGCTGTTTGTTTTGTTGGTTAGTCAGTTTGATGCTTAGTTGGTTTATATTTAGTTGGTTTGTTAGTGCACTAGTTAGTTTAGTTTGTTGTTTAGCCAGTTTGATGTATAGTTAGTCAGTTGGTTTGTACTTAGTTTGTTTTGGTAGTTAGCTAGTTAGTTTGTTAGTGTAGTTTAGTAGTTTAGTTTGTTGGTTAGTCAGTTTGATGTATAATTAGTCAGTTGGTTTGTACTTAGTTGTTTTTTTTAGTTAGCTGGTTAGTTAGTTGTTTAGTTTGTTGTCTAGTCAGTTTGATGTTTAGTTAGTCAGTTGGTTTGTATTTAGTTGGTTTGTTAATGAGCTAGTTTAGTTTTAGGTTTTAGTTTTAGTTTAGTTTAGTTTATATAAGATGTAACATTACAGTGAATATACAATATATATTTGTAGTATCAAGGAAAGCATCTAATGCAGAAATTAATTTTAATTGCATTATATAGATGTAAACTATAGGAACTTTTTAAGGGCCTAGATCACATTAGGTAGAAACTTGTTGTTCTGTAATACTTTTCTCTTCTGGTAATTCTCAGCAGAAACTCCAGCTGTGCATCAGCTCAGTTTAGAAGACGCTCTAACAGATGTCCGGCAGTTTGCCACTGTCCTCCCGCTCTGTCCTCACCTGTCCCTCCCACCATGTGTGGAAGACACTGAGAACGCACCAGAGGATGGGGTCAAACTTCAGGAATCCTTCTCTTCCGTCTGCCATGTCCTTTTAAGTATGCTTGGATTAGGATGAGGTTAAGATGCTTTAATTGAATTAACCCCTTGAATCCCACACAAGCAAAGCTGGAGTAAAGACCAGCAGCTTTCTCACGGTGTGTGGCGGCAGATCTTCGTAGTAACCCGATACTTCCAGTCTCTTTGGGGAGGTTACCCTGGCAACAGTATGAATGAACTGACAGCATCTGTGCGTACATGTGCTTTTAATTAAAGAGGAGCGGTAATAGAGACATTTAGTGGCAATTCACTGTCCCTTGTGGCACAGCAAACGCATACTTCCTCCCCCTCTCTTCCTCTTCCTCTCTTGCCTTTTTACTCAACCATATCAACATCCGTAGAAATCAACGCCTCTGTTTAGATAACCTCTATGTTTGTACCACCAAATGTTTTATGAAATTAAAGGAATAGTTCAGTCGAAAATGAAATTTGTTATTAAATACAAACCTGTACCTTGTCCATTCAGTGTTGTTTTGGACCCCATCAACTTTCATTATATGGTCAAAAACAGTTTTCAAAATATCTTCAAAAAGGCTCAGAGGAATGAAATTCATGCAGGTTTGGAATGACACGAGGGTGAGTAAATAATTTTGGGTGAACTATCCCGGTAAGTAATCCTTGTCATGCAGTGGCCCAGAATTATTGTAAATGTATCTTATCATACATATATTTCCAGAGTGTGTTGATTTGAAGAGGAGAAGATACATTCATTAGTCATCAGATAATGACCTGGAATGACCAGAACAATGTGGCAGTGGAGAGCACTTTGTAGGAAACTCCATTAACAAACCTCAGTCAGTTAATTAGCAGTAGACGCAGCGGAGCATACAGACCCTGCATGTGGCTTGGAGCTTTGCGAAAGGCTTTTAGATGAAAGTGATGAATTGCTGTCATTGGGCTTGTTCTATACTATATCAAATGATTAAATATTGAATGTAAAATAGACAGCTCTCGCCGCATGCAAAGGTCATTTTCCGATTGCCACATTAATCAAGATGCTTTTTCCTGTCAGCGGTGAAGAGAGAATTCCCAAAACAGCAGAGATGCGCTGTGTGGTGATATGCTGCAGGCACAAGTGTATATATGTGTGTGTGAGGTTAGACACTGTAGGATGGGAATTTGCTCTTTCTGGAAGCTTCCACAGTTTCTCTTAGTTCATTTCGTACCGGATTTCCATTCACGCAACCCAGCAGATTGTATTCTATTCACAAGGATTGCATTTCCATTTTTCTACTTTACCTGTCTGGGATTGTGAAAGACATTTCCTCGTATCTCAAGGGTGGGATTTTAACAGAGACTTGCGCTGATGACATAAGGAAAATGGATAAACATCCATCCCACTCTTGAGAAACACTCTTATTTAGGTAACCATGGCGATAACAGAGCTGGAGGAACTGCTTTTCTTTTGTGTGGCATAAAACTAGTTAAAATACAACCAGGAAGAGAGAGGCCCAAAGGCAAGGAAATGCATCACCCTCGGAGTGCTGTCTGTGGTTAGGCTACGACACACCCTCACACACACACACACACACACTGACATCCTGAACAGTTCGCAATTCACTCTCTGACAGCACATGGGGCCTGGCAGCTGCTCCAGGATCCCACTTATCTGCTAAGGTAAAAGACTGATTTCTGTTAATATTTTACTATACCAATGTCTCTGCTGGAATGTTTCTAGTTTGTGTAATCTGCTAACTAGCCGTCATTTGAATGCAACTGGTTGTGGTTTGCAATATTTGTCTGTTGTATTGAGCTGTAGAAACATGTTGTGTTTTTGTCGTCGGCTGGTGTGTTTTGAGTGGAAGTGTGAGTGTGTTGATTTGGGGCCTCACTATGATACATCAGCCATCTATTGAATGTCAAACAAAGGAACATTATTGTTATTCAAACATAAAACCATCCTTACAGCGTCTCAGCATGGGCTTGCCCTGCACGCACGCACACACACACACACACACACACACACACATACTTTCTTTCACTTACAGGCATTTTCACACTCTTTCATCATGGCTAGCTGTTTTGAAAAGGGCCCATCCTTACATGGATGTATTCAGCATTCTCCTTGACTTTAATTTATATGAGGTGGACTTCATTTTATGGAGAGCATAAAGACTAAACACTCAGATTGTGTGACAAGTCAGACTGACAGTTTGAGAGTGAGAAAAACACACTTCCTCAGTGAAACTGTGCAGAGATGCTTCACCTCCTCATGTTTAAACAGATCCGGAGGGGAGTCCTTAAAGAGATAGTTCACCCAAAAAAGTCAATTCTGTCATTATTTGCTCATGTCGTTTCAAACCTGTGTGACTCTTTCTTCATTAAAATGTGAAGATTTTTTTTTTAAGAATATTCTGGCCACTCTTTTCAGTACAATAATAGTGAATAGGGACTGAGGCTGTCAAGCTAAAAAATAAAAGCACCATAAAAGTATTTTAAAAGTTCTCTAAGCACTACATTCGAAGTTATATAAGATAGTTTGGTGTGAGGGAAAAGACTAGAATTTTAGTCATTTACTGAAAATATGCCCTAGATTTGAGAAGTAGGGATAAACGAATCATTCTTTTGAGTCATCTTTTCAGTGAATCATTTGCTTCAGTTCCCATTTGGCCAAAATGATTCATTTATTGCATAAGTTTCTTCTCAAATCATTCCCACTGACTCAACGATCAGGTCGCAGTGTTTAAAAACCAACTGGATTATAAATAAATGACAGGTTAAATTTCAGTCTGGTCATTATAAAATATGGAAGACTTTAGAAGACTTGAATATGCCGCAAGGATCATATAGACTACTTTTATGATTGATGAAAAAAATTGTACGGTTTTGAGATAAACTAAGGGTTAGTAAATGATGACAGAATTTTCATTAAGTGAACTGCCCCTTTAAATTCACAGTTTTCCATTTTATTAAAACCTGTGTATAGTTTTGAGGAACAGCTAAAATGACAACTGTTCAAATGAAAACATACCAATGTTTTTATCCAGTGATATCTGGCTTGCTGTGCACTAATAATATGTATCCATGCACTTAAACTCTAGTGCTGTTTTTCTGTAAATGGTAAACTACAAGCTCTTTGTCAGTATAAAAACCACTCACGTCTGAATGACCATTACCATGTCTTTTAACGGCAATCCACAGCCCAAACAACCCAGCGTGACACACTTATTATTACCAGCACAGAAATCCGCACTGAACGAGTAACTGCGATTTGCTTTTCTTTTCCTCTCAGATGAGCGAGTCTGTGGATGCCGACTATTCAAAGAAGCACTAAAATTTCTCCTAATTGATTTTATGGGTCAATTACATATTTTCCTCATTGTGTGGTCAGCAGGGGAGCCTGGGCCGGCCGACTGACAGCAGCCCCACTCGTGTGCAAATAAGTTTGAGAGAGGCAGTAGAGAGATACAGGGGAGGAGGGGTGGATGGGTGAAGTCCTCTTTTGGATTAGTGGAAGCTTCTTGGCGATCTGCATGTGAATGAGCGTGAGCAGCTTTAGCCGCTACCCCTGCACTCTTTCTCCATAGTGAGGGAGAGAGACACTGAGAGAGGGGGAGAAGTGCATGGGCAGTTACACAGAGCACAAAGCAGAAGTTTAGGGACGAGTCTTGAGGTACATCACAGTTGTGGACTGTCTGGTGTGGGCCGCTGTGTCTTCAGTGGGGAGAGCGGTGCGGACAGAGCTTTGTGAATGAGAGAAGGTAAGAATCTCTTTTTTTATCCCATGGGCTTTGCGTGTGTCTCAGCTTCACTGCCCCTCTGATAACAATGGAACCAAGAGCAATGGAGCACCTCAACAGTGCCAAAAGGGGGAAGGGAGAGTCTCATGGCTGCCCGAGAAGACACTTTTTTCAAAAATGATGTCTTCAAAGTTGGCTTGTTTTGCTCTATTTTTGTAATTTCTGACATATTCAGGCAGGAAGGAATTGAGGGTTTGGGGACAGATCTGCTTTTACTTAACCACAATATGCAAGGTTTTTATTAAAAAGTTCCAACTTCTTTCCTACTTTCGAGCCCTTTTCTCTCACTCTGTTTGCTTTTCTCAAGCCTTTGGACGACATTGTGTCTCTTCTCTCTATCTCCAAGCATGGCTTTATTTGTCAGCTTCTATTAGAGTGCAGGCAGTTTCAGACAGCATCAAATAAATAAATCTGCCAATCCACAGTCTGGCTGTCTCCTCTCCCTTTTGCATAAGTTTTGCTTTCTTACTTCAAACGTTGTGCATTCAACAGTGATAACACATACTTTTCAAATCACACAAAGTTCAAAGTCAGAAATTCACTTGCTTCACCTCAAGTCAATGCAGTCTTGTGTAGCTCCTCAGGTGCTGGATGGATCGCTTGAATGTAATGTTAGTTAGGGAATAAGAAGCCCAGGATTAGTTCCATTTTGGTGGATGGAGGATGTAAGGTATATTTATAGCTGATTAAGTCATCTGGACCAGCAGACGGGATCCTCAGTTCAAGAAGGTTGTCTCAGCTGATCAAACGCAGCACAGGCTGCATGCTGATTTCCTACACATAGTTCTTGACTCACTAAAATGAACATTAATCAGCTTCTGCATGTGCCATGCAATGTTTCAATTCTTAAGCCGATATAATTGGACAGTGTGACTTAGCAAGACTCAGGGTTGTGGCCAGGCCGAAGTCACAGCATGAGAAAGTCTTTAAAAGTCGTGAGAAAGCCATATTGAGGTGAATAACATCTTTGCAGCCTCTAGCAAAAACACATCAACACTTTCACAGTGTTCTTCTTCTAAGAAATACTAGTACCAAGAAACTTAAGAAGGCATCAATTTGTGCCTGAGGTGGACGATCATATAATCATATTAGTTGTAAACAACTCATGGTGTAGCTTGTCTCGAAAGGATAGTTCAACCCAAAAATGAAAATTCTGCCAGCATTGTGGTTGTTTTGTCTATACAGTGAAACCCAATCATTTTGGGCAAAAACGGTTAAACATTCTTGAAATTACCTATTTTTGTGTTCCTCAGAAAAAATAAAGTTATACAAATTTGGAGCAACATGAAGGTGATTTGACAACATTTGGGTTTGAACTATCCCTTGAGGATAAATTCTATTGTTATGGTGTACTTTGCATACTTGTGTTAATGACATTTAGTTGACCTGTTAATGGGACACACTCATATGTTTGAAGCAATCAGAGTGTCATGTTGGGTGAAGCTCACAGTCACTGCCATTAACAATGCATAATAAAGGATAGTAGACTTGGCATTTCCTGGGGATCGTTTTGCTGTCCCATGTTTTCATACACAAATGAGCTGATTTTAACACACACATGCACACTTTGTATGTGGGTGTGAAAGCAGCTGTGGTGTTGGCAGAGTTATACAGCTCGTCTTCTCATATTTGAGATCCCTTGTTTTATTCTAGGTCTTCTCGTATTGTGGCTGCACAATTATATAATTGTTGATCATAATTGTTGATTATTCCCTTGAAATTATTAATTGCGATTATTACTATTTACACTGATGTTCAGTGTTGGGGAAAGTTACTGTTAAAAGTAATGCATTACAATATTGCGTTACTCCCTAAAAAAAGTAACTAATTACATTACTTAGTTACTTTTTATGGAAGGTAATGCGTTGCGTTACTTTTTAAATCATGGCAGGGCTTGCTTGTTTGTTTTTAATATAAAAAAAATATAAAAAACTTACTTACAGGCTGTGAGTCAGAAACGCCAAACTGTCCATGCAAAGTTGGAACTGCCCCACTTTATAGAAACAGCTTTGTGCACAGACGCATTGTAGGCTACTCT
This sequence comes from Sinocyclocheilus rhinocerous, assembly GCF_001515625.1. NCBI lineage: Eukaryota > Metazoa > Chordata > Actinopteri > Cypriniformes > Cyprinidae > Sinocyclocheilus > Sinocyclocheilus rhinocerous. The sequence continues at coordinate 1,355,333 of NW_015667354.1, forward strand.
GCAGGATCAGGAAACAGTCCTCCGTAAAATGCGCTGCACACATCTGAATATTTGGGTTGAACTGTTCTGGAACAGTGTTGTAAATACAACTTAACCACTGATTTCTAGTTGTGTCCTCTTTTGGAAGGCCAAACAAAGTTATTTCGCTTTCACAACGAAACACACAGCATCACACACGGCGGCCTTGCGGCAACCACATGTGACGACCCCGGGCTGGACTCCGCTTCGTAAAAAAGTAAATTCACTGTCTGTACAGTAGAACGCAGAAGAAGAACATTCAACACATTTAAGCAATACAAAAAGAAGCACAAATGTGTATCTAGAGTAATTTTTGCTTATTAGTATGTTTGAATTGGATCATCGAAGGTCAGCAGAAAAGACATTGGTTAATAAAATGGGATTAAATACATAAAGGATATTTGTTATCTAACATTTAATTATTGGAGGTTTGCGTCATATTCTGAGTTGCATTTCACTGTTTTTATTAATTTTGAGGAATGCTGAATCTGTTTTTTGTGAGTGAGATGAATTAATGCATGTTCACATTTATTCTAGAACTACAGTAACATCTTACTCCTGATTTTCTCTCAACATGCGGACGGCAGAGCTATCAATCAATAAATGGGGAAAAAAGTAACTGGAGTTACTTATTTGAAAAAGTAACTCCAATATTTTCTTGTAAATTAAAAAGTAATGCGTTACTTTACTAGTTACTTGAAAAAAAGTAATCTGATTATGTAACTTGCGTTACTTGTAATGCGTAGCCCCTAACATTGCTGATGTTTTAAATAGTTTTATACAATTGTTTGAAGCAACTGAATGCCATATTTTATATGAAAATAAACAAGCTAAAAACACACTTTCAGAAAATCTTTTATTGCTTTTCTATAGCATCCTATAGCTTTTCTATAGCATCACGCCTCAAATATATTGGTTTGGTTTCTTCTTTAAATAAAAAAAGTAAAAATATGCATGGTATTACAATGTTATACTAAAACTAAAATTAAAATAATGGGAAAACCCCTTAAGATAACCTGTAGAAAGAAATTAAAAAACACATCTTAAGCATGCAGAATAATGCAAGTGGTCCTTTTCTTTGTAATTGTGCCTTTGAACTATTACGATTGAATTATTTGTTTTGAACAATGTGACAGACAATGTGGAGTATTTTCTCCACCAAGACAACTTCAGGGGTTATCAGGGAGGTTGTTACCAATCCTCTTATAAAACAGAGCTGTCTCAAGATGGTAATGGTACAAACTACAGTACATGGTTAAGAAAAAAAAAACATTAGCCAGTAGCACTATCCACCCCCTGCTGCTTCTGTGCTCACTCCGGCTTCCTCCAGCCGAGCCAGCTGACAGGTGTCCGTGCCTCAGTAGTTAACCAGTGCCGTGTGAACTGCTGTTTCTGTGTTGGCCGCTCTCGTGAGTGAACTCAATTGAGCTGAACAAACTGACGCTCCGGCAGCAAACCCATTTCTCTTCTGGGCTGCTGTTTTATTCATTGCTGACACTATGCTGCATGAAGTTCAATGCATATTGGGGGTACTTTACATATCCATTTCCATTTTGTGAATGCAAAGTAAACCTTAAGATAAAATCAACCTCTTCCTGACCCACATATCAAGCATTAACAAATGAATCTAATGCTTCATTTCAGCCTAGGATGGAAGCACAATTATGGACAATTCTCAATTCTTCGTCCTCATTATTTCAATTCCCCATCTGAATCGATCTGTGCCTCACCTACATTTGCCTCATGTCAGTCATCATAACGTGTATTAACCTCCACCTGAATGCTCTGAGCATGCTCACAGCACACCGCTCTCTGGCTCATAAACAAGCTTGGCAAAAAATGAACATCTTTTCCTCAAATTAATTGCAGCGGTGAATTGTGCATTATGCTAGCACATAAAACGTCAGGAAACGTGGGCGCTAGATAAAGGTCTGCAAAATAGAATGTCAATGCAAAAATGCTTGAAGGAAACTAACCTTAACAGGTCCAGGGCTTTTTTCTGCTTCCCCATCCAATAATAACAACAACAACAATAATAATAATGATGATAATAATAATAACAATAATAACAATTTAAACAGTTTTGTTATCATTAAAACTATAACATTTATTTTGTTCAAATAAAATTTAAATATTAGATGAAAAACTTAAACTCAAATCTGAAATAAAAATAAAGCTAAATAGAACAAAAATGGCAAAAGCAATAACAAAAGTACTACAATTTTAAATAAAATTAATTATATCAAATAAATTGAATAAATAATATAATATATATAAATAATACTAAATAGCTCATAATAATACTGTATAATTTAAATTATGATTTAGTAATATTATTAATTTATTATTATTATTATTATTATTATTATTATATTTTTTACACCCGTTTTTTTAAAAAAAAAATTTTAATGTGATTCATTTAATGCCTTGCACATTGCCAAAGTTCCATAGTGTCTTGTTTGTAATTTTTAGGTTTCAGAAGGGTACCCTTGATATGTGGAATTATTGTCAAAGCCTTTCAGACACAAACTGCAGGGACTCATTTGGAATAGAGATTTTTCTAAAGAAAAAAATCCCTGTGTAGTATTGTTTGAGGACTTTCTGAGAGGTTTCTGTATATGTTAACACTTGTGGGTCTCTCTCTCTCTCGGCAGACACGGCGCAGGAGCAGGGCCTGGATCTGGAGCCACCTGTCCGGATGGAAGAGGAGAAGGAGGTGATGGAGGAGATTGAGGTGGAGGAGAGAGTGGTGGAGATAGAACATCCTCTGCCATGCCTCAGTGAATCTGACACACAAGGCATTATCAAGGGCAGAGATCTATTCGGATATGTTGGCATTGAGGCAGTGTTGGACCAGATGAGACGCAAAACCATGAAGGCTGGCTTTGAATTTAATATCATGGTGGTTGGTAAGTGGAACATTGGTTTTGTTATCATTAGCTAAAACTATTAAAATAGTTTTTTTAATTGAAATAAAATAAAATGTAAATATTAGATGAAAAACTAAAATTAGTTAAAAACTCAAATCTGAAATAAAAATAAAGCTAAATAGAAATATAAAAAACAACAAAAATGACAAGCACACAACAAAAGTAATATTAAATTTAAACTAAAATGAAATATAAAAATGAAATATAAAAATAAAAATAAAAGCTAATTCAAAATATGAATAAATAATATAATAATATATAAATAATACTAAATAACACAATATCATAATAAATACTATATCATTTAAATCACGATTTAATAATATAATATTATTATATATTTGTACACACATTTTTTCCTATCACATTTAAATGTGATTCATTTAATGCCTTGCACATTGCCAAAGTTCTATAGTGTTTTGTTTGTAATTTTTAGGTTTCAGAAGGGTCCTCTTGATATGCGGAATTATATTGCCAAAGCCTTTCTGATGCAAACTTGCAAGGACTCATTTGGGACAGAGATTTTTCTATAGAAAAACCTCCATGTGTAGTATAATATTCGTTTAAGGGCTTCCTGAGAGGATTCTGTATGTTAACTGATGGGTCTCTCTTTCTCTCTCTCGGCAGACACAGCACAGGAGCAGGGCCTGGATCTGGAGCCACCTGTCCGGATGGAGGAGGAGATGGAGGTGATGGAGGAGAGGGAGGTGGAGGAGAGAGTGGTGGAGATAGAACATCCTCTGCCATGCCTCAGTGAATCTGACACACAAGGCATTATCAAGGGCAGAGATCTATTCGGATATGTTGGCATTGAGGCAGTGTTGGACCAGATGAGACGCAAAACCATGAAGGCTGGCTTTGAATTTAACATCATGGTGGTTGGTAAGTGGAACATTGCTCTGACTTCAATTGGATTGTGAATTTTTTTTTTATTTTTAAGCAGGATATGCCCAGTTTGTACTTATACAGAAAAAGAAAAATACAAAGCCCTCAAAGCTGGTTCAGAATAGTACACTGAAACTTTGAATTTCAAACGACATGCATAACGGCTCGGTCTAAATGACTTCACACCTCTTGTTTTCTCTATGCTCACAGTGTGAACTTTAACTTGTTTTGTCTCATGAGCTTAGTTGAGATGGGGACGATTTAGCCAAGACTGCAGAGATGAAAATAGAACAGACTTGAGGTGTCAAATCAGGTAAAAAGTCACAAGCATCAATAGTTGAGTATGGTTGTCTATGAAGGGGGCAGGAAGACTGTTCAGCCTCTAACAGGAAACACAGACAGGTGAAGAGGAAATGGTGCCATTGCCTGTTAAGGGAAATGTTTAAAACTCAGCTCTTTTCAGAGACTGTTATTCACTTGGTAAAATAGTGTATTTGTTGAAGGTGGCTTCTGTCTGTCATGAAAGAGCTTGTTATAAGCAAACATTACATAGGTAGTAAATAGGATGGGTGATATAGTCAAATTATATTGCGATATTTTTCAATATATAGCTCAATATATATAATATGTATGTGTTGGCTCTGACATGAGACCATCATTTAACCAAATATAATTGTATTTCTAAGCAACAAAATCACATTACATGATATGTTTGCATGGATGCATTAAATTGATCAAACTGACAAATACTTTTAGTATTATTACAACGATTTCTATTTCAAACAAAAGCTGTTCTTTTTATTCATGAAAAAATAAATCATGATTTCCACAAAAATAATACTGATATACAGAAATCTTAAAATGTCATTAAATGTTTTATAAGATAATGACATATGTATTGTTTCTTAAATCAGCACATTGATTTCTGAAGGATCATGTGACACTGAAGACAGGAGTAATGACAGCTGGAAATTCAGCTCTGTCAATAAAATAGAAAAGAGTTTTTTAAAAATGAATTTCATGAGAAGACTGTATTTTATTATAAATCTTAAGTCACAGATTTTATGCCAGGTTACCTGCTAGGGCTGTACTCTGCCGGCTCAGTAGAGCATGCTGGTATTAACTGTCCTGGGCAGTTACTGGACATCTGCCTGATTCAAACTGGCCACCTTATTCAAGCCTGACCAATCAGAATGCTGGAACCTCCCAAACCCCCCTGTGCATCTAAGCGAGAGAGAGGGTAAGCATGCAGGGAGGAGGAGGAGCAGGAGGGGGGTGTTGGCTGAGTGTGGGCCTTACCTAATTAAATGGCAAGGGCTATTGTTGTGTTGTCTGTGGGCTGGGAGGCAGGGCCAGGCTGGAGCCGAATGTGGCTCAGTGTTCCCCAACTGGGCCAGCCAAGGGGATTTATGATGGCCGCAGCATCACAAATTCAAGGCCATCCAGCTCTCCAGTGAGAGCCATTCTTCTTTTCCACTTTTTTCATTCCTCTGTTTTTTTAAACAGAGCTTCCAGGTTTTCCTCCCTTGCTTGTGCTTTCTTTCCCCTTGGTGGCTCCTCCATAGTGGTTATAGAAAGGACATTTTGCCAAATCCTTCAAAGGCTGCGAGTCTCACAGAGAAACACAGTATCAGCCGCTGTTCCGCAGCGATGTCAGCAAAACAAATTAAAGCTGAAGTGGGTAGTTTCTGCACCACTGATTTCACCACTAGCTTTCCAAACTGTTCTTCCAAAACAGTCCTGCAACCCCGTTACCATCTGTCATTGTTTGGACACTCATGTAGACCCAGCCCAGCAGCATTTGGCCTTCTTTGAGCAATGGAAATTCCCACAGCAGCCTCATTTCCATCTGAAAGGACAAGTTTGGTGATTTTAAACCAGCTTTGTATTGTTACAATGTCAGGAGTACATGTAAATATGTGTACTCTTTCCCTATGCCACCTGTTTTGTCAGCAAAACACAGTATCTGGTGAACTTTTGACAGCTTAACTGTTAAACTATCGATCGTACTTCTGCAATTCTGTATTCCCACACACAGAGAGTTGGATCGAGCCCAGAGCATTATGGTTGTTAAAGTTTCCCTAGCTTTTTTGGCAAAAGGGAACACCACATTTTTTTGTATTCATGTAGCATTATTCTTTTTGCCTTCCTTCTGCATAGACAGCTGAGTTTTATTAAACACCTGTTTTTATTGTAGACATTTTTAACTTTTTAATAAAATGGCTGATTCTTTTCTTTTCTAAGGCTAATTTCTCATTTTACATGTCCTACATTATTAAAAAATATTTCCACACATTTGTCCAAATAACAGCTTGATTGGAAATGATGCACAATAAAAAATACTTTTAAAATATTTTAAAAGCAGTATCATATTCACACAATAAATACTGCATTGGTTTGTTTGATTGTGTTTTTTTTACACTTATGACTTATGAATCATGACTTAGTATATGAAACCATGATCTGCACTCACAAAAATAGACTTCTTTAAGTGTTTTATTTTACATTAATCACCAATAGGACAAAACACAAACATTTCGGCTCAAAGCCTTTTTCTTCTGTCCTATTGGTGATTAATGTAAAATTAAACACTAAAAGAAGACTTTTTTGTGAGTGTGGATCATGGTTTCAGATACTAAGTAATAGATTGACGCACCAAAATAAAATATTATATGACAAAAGAGTGCGGTGCAAACAGCTTTATGAATTATGAATTAAAGGAGACATATTATGCCTCTTTTTACAATATGTAATATAAGTCTCTGGTGTCCCCAGAATGTGTCTGTGGAGTTTCAGCTCAAAATACCCCACAGATAATTTTTTATATCATTTTGAAAATGCCTATTTTGAGTGGAAGCAGAAACACGCTGTTTTTCGGGCCTGGCTCTTTAAATGCAAATGAGCTGCTGCTCCCCGCCCCCTTTTCCAGCTTGGACCTGCTAAAAACATCTGTTACGGTTCTGATTATCATGTTTATCGCGCTGAAATCATGCGGTTTAAACCATATGCATTTAAACTTCTGATATACGTTTTCTGAGTGCACACATCCGAAGCACACGGACAGAAAGCGGCCACCACACAGCATGTGAGTACTAAACTAAGTTCTAAACTGCTGGGAAATAAATTGAAGGTTTATTTTAGATCAGTGGTCGCCAACCTGTCATTACATTTATGCATTACATTTATGGGGTTATATTAATGTATCACTGAAGGGAACTGTCTTGAGAAAAGTTTCGATGGCAATGGCATTTTCTTCTCCTCTGTATAAAGCGCCAACTCTGCTTTGTTTACAGTGGTAAACAAGGAAACGCTATATTGCGGTCGGTTCATAAGCAGAATTGGGCTACTTTAACACTGTTGCCCGGATTGTTGTTCATGTCCGCGGGTTGAAGCGACCCCAATAGCTTGATATTTAGTCCCTGGAATGTGAATTTTACTGGAAGATCCCTGCCGAAAAACGTGTATTTTATCCCTGGAATGCGATTTTTTACAGGGGAACCCCCCTCGAAATGCGATTGGACTAGTTTTATTTCGAAAACCTGGCAACCCTGTTCATAGGCGCCACCTGCTGTCAGAGAGTGCGTCTCATTCAGACCTGCTGTTTTTGTTTCGTGCAGATGTTTTATGTAGCAAATAAATAAATAACACCTAAAGTCAGACAATTCTGTTTTTGTTTTAAATCCTGGAATTAATCTAATTTAAATCAAAAACACCTGCCCGTGCAGATCGTGATTAAAATGCAGTGGTTGCCTCTAATTTCAAATGGCTAGATATTTTTGTTTAAAGCCAGTTTGTTTGTTATAAAGCAAATAGCCAATAAATAAATTTGCTTAAAAATCAGTATCAGAATCCAATTTGCTAGTTAAAAAAAAAGAAAGAAAAGAAAATCTGAATTCTGAATCAGCTATGATCAGCGCATCACTAATTAAAATACTAAGTAAAAGGCCTCAAATTTGAAGTACAATCTGGGATGTCTTTTTCTATCAATTCTTCAATAGGTAGATCTTGTCTTTCATAAAGGCCGAGGTCAGGGATCTTGGGCCTAAAAAGGTTGGTGACCAATGTTTTAGATCTAAATAGTGTTTTGTGCTCGTCTGTGCAGACAAAGGCAGAACAGTTAGCATGTTTTGCTCAAACTTTCGCCATGGCATTAGAGCTGGTACACCGTTGTCGCTTGTGAAAACACAATAACGGCGCCGTGGGTGGAAACTTACAGATTAAGGGGCGGTAATCTTATAATGAGATCCTTTTGCTACGATACCAAGGGAGCGAAATCAGACACACTCGTTTTCTCAGACACTTGCAGAAAAAGGCTTCCCAAAACAAAGTTACTGGGTTAATCTTTTTCACGTTTCCTTGGTTGGTAGATTATAGCACTTAAAACCTGGAAAAGTCAGATTTTCATTGTTTTAAGATTGTCTTAAGCATGAAAACAAATGTAATGAACTGAGATTGAAAGTCTAGCTTTGGGCCAAGCAAAACAATCAAAACAACAGTTTTAATGTGATGTTTATCTAACAAAAAGAAACGAATAAAAATCTTTCTCTTTTTTTTCATTTTTTTTTTTTCAAATAAACTCCTGATAAAAGTAGCCAAGGTTGAAGAAACACTGACTGAAACACTCAATAAATACACTTCATAAATATGATCCACTCAAAGTGTGTGGGAATGATATTAGTTGGAGATATGACCATAACAGTCTTCACCTGTTCTCATTTTGGCCATATGGATTCTTCCACTCTATCCAGAGCAGCTTGAAACCTGTTTGATAGAGAGCAGATCAAAGGCATGTTAAAGCAGATCAGTATTGTGATGAATTCTGCAGAGCAAAAACGGCTCTGGTCCAGTGCTAACTCCCCCAAAAGCTGGCTCTGTAACATTTGGCCTGTGCGAGTTTCTTCCTTTCCTCAGTGAACTGTGGAGGTTACAGTGTTTGTATTGTAGTAGGTATGGTGGTGCACTCCATATGCATCAAAGGTGAACCGTTCTCTCCCTTTCCCGGTAGAGACAGGTGTGGAAATGCTGGTAGTAAAAAAGGGAGCAAGAAAGATCTGTTTGACTCATTTTCGATGCACTGTAGAGCTATTGACAGATCATTTGTTTTCTCCCTTTCAAAGGACTTTAATTTTGAACATGGAATGTTTGAATTTGAAACCGTTTATGGTTTATGTACGTCTTCTGTTTGTGTATTTTGCGGTTTCCATGGCAGCGCATTGTAGAGCACAAGGGCAGGGGTTCTGACAAGGGTGTGTTTGGGAACGCTAGCATATATTAGCTAGCATGACATGACGATGAATGCAAACTTGACAAGATACAGGAAGAGGAGGAATTGTGCGAAAGCAAGATATACAGAACAGGATGAAATTGCAGGAACGGAGGAAACTCTACAGGATGAGTTTGGTGGGCTATGCTGGCTTGTCCACATTTTCCTGCCCTGGGGTGCTCTTATCCGAGAGTCGCACACACATATGGTAGCACTTGGAGTCTGTTGGTCTGTGTAGTTTGTCCTCGGTTGTAAAGGTCAGGACCTTTTTGTAGCCTCAGGACTTAAACTACTGCGAGTCTCCCAGTTTCCCATAAGTCAAGTAGCAGTCTGCTCCCAAATACGAGCTTAGCATATTGTGACATTTTTAATGCAGTCAATACATTCAGCTTTGTTGTCGCCCTCAAGTCAAGGGGGCTTTGTAGATACTGTGTTCAAAGAAAAGCTTTGCAAACTGTGCTTCAAAGTGTCTCAGAGGAGATGTGTTTTCATCATTTGAAATGCTTTTGAGAAATCAACTGTTAAACACATATGACACTGGTGAAATTACAACCTGCATTTGTTGGAGTTTCATGTGGTTGTAGTAAATGACAAGCTGTTACAACGCAGCGTTTCTGGGCGAGTGTGTCAATGCATGACTCAAACAAGCACTTGACTGGGTCTAGCCTTTATTCTTTTTACATTATCTTGGCACGGGGGTCCTTTATGAGATCATCAGTTGATGTTCGGTTGCCTTAATGGCTCTCGCCCATACATTATTCTTCCACTGATGCAGATGTAACACTGTACTAAAATACTCTAAATAGTGTCACTACTGAATATACAGCTTGCAACAAAGCACGACCAAAGCAGTCCTTTTGCAAAATAAAATAGTCTTATAAGCCGGATCTTTTTAGCAAATCAAAAATATACAGCATGACAGGTGAAGTCTGAATCATGAATGAATGAGTCGGTTCTTGTTAGTGAATCAAAAATATGCAGCGCAATCAACGTAGTCTGATTTCCAAACGTATATGACTCATATGAAATGGTTTTTTTTTTGGTTTTAAACACTTGCAGCCTAAATCAGTGTAGTTGCTGACTAGCTGTTCAACAAAGAAAATTCAAAATATAAAAATGTATTCATTAATTGGCAATGGATTTGCATTTTTTTTTTTTTTAATATTTCTTCCTAAATGGTATAGAATAAGAATCATGTAGGGGAATCCAAACCTCTTGTTCCCATCCCCATAGAACAGGTACGGTATGTGTGACTACACTGAAATCTTCAGGAAGCCCTGCTTTGCTCAGGCATTGTCTGAACTGGTAAATCAAATAGGCCCAGGAGGACACACAACGTGGGTTGTCAGTTCCTCATAAATTTGATGTCAACTGCCTCCCATGGTAAGAGGCCATGGCGTAAATCCATCAAAGCCTCTGTTGAGGTGGGCAATGATGAAGGGGCCAGATCTCCCCGGCTCAGTCGTCTATCTCTGTCAAATCGTTTCATCCATTGACAGCTTCCCGAGGCGGCTAGGCCTCTCAACAGGTAGAAGCGGAGCGGCGAGACCGTTTAGCACATTCCCCACCCCTGCCCTGCGAACGGGAAGCTGACCGGTGGGCCCGAGGGGCCCTCTGAGCGAAACCGAACACACACTGCCCATCATCAGCACTCAATACTAAGCGGCTCACATTAACAGAGCACATGTCCTTTGAAGCAATGACGGTGGCCCCATAGATTTAGCCTTATTTGTGTGAATTGAGATGGCCTTGATAAGGCTCCCTCTCTGGTAATAGCTTCCTCCCTCTGATCTGATCTCCGTGAGGACTAGTGTGAAAGAGTCATTAAGTGGAAAAGCTCCCCAAAGCTCCCGGCGGCGTGGTGTTGTCAGTGTGTTTGGACACCCACCAGATAAGACGCTAAAGTACTTTGCCTTGGCTTGACCAGGTCCTATTACATCACCGATGATTTGCAGTATCAAGGGCTTATGTAAACCCTGGAGGCCTGTGCTGCCTGGTCATGTGATACTTTATGACCTCAATTTTATGTGTGCCATCTTATCTGTGTGCAGTAATAAAGTTTTATCCCCCCTGCTAATGCTAAGCAAAGGTCGTCCTGCAAATAAACGTGCCCGGGGTCTGCTACATATGGAGTTAATTGTGCTTTACTGCAGTTTACAAACAAAAGTCATTAAGTCTGTTCTCGTTCTCATTGACAGGTCAGAGCGGTCTGGGGAAGTCAACGCTCGTAAACACACTCTTCAAGTCCAAGGTCAGCAGGAAGTCCTGCACTCCTAATTATGAGGAGAAGATCTCGAAAACTGTCCACCTGCAATCAGTCAGCCACGGTGAGTTTTGAACGCTTCTTTCTTCACAGCTACAACATCACACACCCGTCACACCCAAGAGGTCAAGGTTTTGTTAGTTTGCACAGCCCTGTTTGCCCCTGCTGGTAATATCATAACTGCAGCATTTGGACCCAGTAAACGTCTTTGAGCGTTGATGGTCTTTCAAAATTGTGCTTTTGTCCTGAACAGCCACGAAAGGGCATTTTGTCAATAGATGTGTCCCAAATTATGAACGTCCTCTATACACAGTGCTATCTAGTGTATTCATTTCATGGTATGTTCAAGTCCTCCTGTGAAGTTCATGTTTATGAAGAATTAGGAAGTCGTAATTATTATGTCTTTTGCATTCAGGTTACTTTGCTCGAAGCAAGATGGCAAGTAAAAAATATAGAAAAACACTCTTTTTTTTTTTTTCCTTTATGTTTTTGATCGCACTTTATTGGACCCTCCTGGTCCAATTATCACTATTAACTGACCATTAACTGTTAACTATGACTTTTGCCTCAATAAACTCCTAATTACTGCTAATTAATAGTTAATTTCTGCTCATTATTTGTTAAGTTTAGGTATTGGGTAGAATTAAGAATTTAGAATATGGTCATGGAGAATATGTGCTTTTTAAGTACTAATAAACAGCCAATATGCTAGGAATATGCATGCTAATAATCAACTAGATAATAGTGAGAATGGGTCCCATAATGAACTGTTACCATGATTTTTTTTAGTTTATGAAGGTGCTGTAAACTGGTGCTATTATATATTTTATCGTAATTGTATGATGCAATCATATTTTGTATGTGCAACTAAGCTAATTCTATTGTAAATGTAAATATAATTATATTGTAAATAATATATGTATATATATTGTGTGTGTGTGTGACCCTGGAGCACAAAACCAGTCTTAAGTCGCTGGGGTATATTTGTAGCAATAGCCAAAAATACATTGTATGGGTCAAAATGATTGATTTTTCTTTTATGCCAAAAATCATTAGGATATTAAGTAAAGATCATGTTCCATGAAGACATTTTGTAAATTTCCTACTGTAAATATATTAAAACTTAATTTTTGATTAGTAATATGCATTGCTAAGAACTTCATTTGGACAACTTTAAAGGCTATTTTCTCAATATTTAGATTTTTTTTGCACCCTCAGATTCCATTTTTCATTGTCCTATCCTAACAAACCACACATCAATGGAAAGCTTATTTATTCAGCTTTCAGATGATGTATAAATCTCAATTTTGAAAAATCGACCCTTATGACTGGTTTTGTGGTCCAGGGTCACAAATATATGCACCATGTGAAGAGAAGTAGGATAGTAGGGGGGTCTCAATTTAAAGGATGCTTCGAACCAATCCGATGTGTTACCATTTAGCCCCTCCTCTTCAGCTACATAGGGAAATAATGCAACTGATGAGTGCATAAAATGCCCACACTTATTTTGTAGTTGAGGAAGTGTACTCTTAGTGCACTATGCCTCACTGCAATTAATTGTTTTGTTTTTTTTTGGACTCACACTATTTTATGGTATTGGTACAAAACACATGGTGTTTCACATTAATAAGATGACGTGTTACAGAGTGTTGCCCTGAGTGATTTCTGAAAGGATGAAGGGATTAAAGAAGAATGACATTTAGACAGGACAAACTGGAGGCAGCTCTGTGTTTTGTAGCGTTTGACTTGGAAAAGGGCCAGAGTGATCGGAGCATGTGCTCTGAAAGGAAAAATAAATTAAAAAGCCTGCAAAGGGGACAGATTAGGAGAGATCAATCGCACAACTTCAACTGTTGAGATCGGGCCACAGCTGTCATTATGAGCTCTCTTTCAGAGAGAATGACAGAGGAAGAATGCGCAGGGGATGCATTTTATCCCACTGGTCAGGAGATGACTGCTGCTCTAATGGAGGCCACCACTTATACACGGCGTCTGGCTCAGCTGAGTGAATAAGAATAGGCTGATTGAGCAATGTGCCGTCTCTGTCTTGCATACTTCCTCAAGAGTAACAATCAATAGAGGCTTGGGTTCTTCTATCCAAACAGGAAGGTGTGTTTTTGTGGAGAGTGTGTTTGTGTGTTTTTCGTTTAGGCTTGTTTTGGCAATGAAGCAAAGCTTGTTTCGAAGGTTTCTGGGGGATAACTTCTGTTACTTTGCTTTTGATGTCTATTAATTGTTTTACTGATTTTCTTGACTCTACTTGAGGATGCTATACTTGATTTTCTTCCTAAGAGAAAAATGTCATGATAAAATTGGCAATACATTTTGGCACATATTGATAACCTGGTAATTGTTTTAATATTATGGTTTCATCTCAATATATTTGGTCAACATAAAAAATAAAACTCTCAAATTTAAATGAATTGTTTACATTTTAAATTTAAATACAGTGCATTTAGGCATCATAACATTATAATGTACAGTATGATTTGGATTTGGATGAAATGGATTTTCATTTTGAGATTAGCTAAAGATTTAGCTACATTTAACACTGTTATTAAAGTAAGCATGGAAATGTCATAACTGGATGATCTGGTGGAAATGACAGATTTCTCTCTCCAGCCCTGCAAGCTCATGTTCATCTGCCTTTTGAATGCAATGCACACTAGAAAATACATCACAATACAGAAGAAAAGCTCAGACGTTCCATCAATTTCATCGCAGCTTTAATTTTTTTTGTGTGTTTTTAAAGATAAACTATGAATGAGCATTAAGCCCAAGGTATACTTGAGTTTTGACATGAACGATAAGCATACAGCATAGCCTTTTGAAGTATACTCCATTTGATTGTATGTGCGAACAATATAAAAATATGGGAAATGATCATGTACAATACAAACAGATCAGTTACATAGACCATCTCCAAGACCATATTAGCAGCTATGCAAGGGTCCTGCTGCTCCATTTTGTACTGAGCAGAGGAAGCTGAACTGTATATCACGCAGAGAGATGCACGTACTTTCAAACATCCCGCATACGGCAATGAGAAAGCAATGAATCTCCATTTTGCTTTTGGCAGCGCCACCATGCTTCGTTGGAAAGAGGCGTGAAAGGCAGATGCCGTATCCAACTTCACTAGTCCTTTAAATGAATGTATTGTTTGAGTGTGTGTGTGTGTGTGTGTGTGGGTGTGTGTTTGCTTGCCCTCAGTAGTTATTGTAGTCGCACCCAGCTATCCATCTTCATTTCTCATTTTGAGACTGTCTGACAAGGGTCTAACAAACATAAAATTTGATAGTGGTCCTCTGTCGCTTGTATTCAGAAATAGCTCGGTAGGACAAGTAAAGAAATTGTGCTCCCTTTCGTTGGGTTGCAAAGGCCAGTAGGACTACGAACTGTAGACTAACTAATAAAATGTATACGCTATTGCACTGTTATCTAATTAGCCCTGCTATTTTCATCTGGGTCAGAAGTTTTTGGAGTTACCCATGTTGTCTAGTTTAACCACAAATCTGCCCTTAAATAGAATGACCTACAAGTTAGCATCTCAGATGTAGAGAGAAAATAATCTAATGATTCTGTCACAGGATGTTGCGAGACGCTGGATAAGCATGCCTCCGCTTGTAGTTTTAAGTGTCAGTCAATTGCTGTGCAAAGGCCTTTGCTGGGCTGGGTCATTAGCGTAGCTTGCTATGTTAATTGCCATGGATCCTACTTGACAGCAGAAATGTATGAAGACCGCTGAACTTTAACCCTAGTCTGGATATGGGCGCAGAAATATCCAATTACAAAACCCTACGGAGAATTAGCACCAAAGCTATGGTGTTAATTGTTACTACAGCCATGTGCAGGTTTCGTAGCCGCTATGCTAAACCTGTGCCTACTGGTTTTAAAATGAGTCATTTGATTTTGCTTTCAGGTAAAGTTTTAGACCTAGATCTGCTTGTTGATCTCTCTTCCGTTTCTGACTTCCCCTTTACAGGTTTAGATATGTAAATGTTAGCCTGTGTCGCACTCTTGCAACAGCTTTACTTCTTTGCAGCTTTCACTTCAGTTAGCCAAAGGTCAAATTGTAGAAATCTGTTTTTAGATTCGAAACTGTAATTTCCTGTAATTCTGTGCATCAAAATCTTCACAGTTGCTGTTTCAGTATATTTCTACTTAGAAGCTTTTGGAAGTTTTCTGTGTAAGATCAAGAACAAGTGTTTTTAGCATATCTGTGTCATTGCAACTGGAAAGAGGTTTCTATCCAGTTGTAGCAGCATCTGTTGTATCTCTGTCCTGCCATAGCCAAACCTCATTTCTCACAGACCTCTCAAAACTTATGGCCCAATAGTTTATAAATGTTTGACATGCAGAATGGGAGAGAGGGTGGATGAGAAGAAAAGAATGGGAGAAGCTGGGTGTGCTGTTTCTTAACAAAAGAAGATTGACGATAAGTCGGTTCAGCTTGTGACTTCTTGAGATATCCCTGTGGTTCAGGAGACACCCCTCACTGACTTCTCAGCGTAGCACAACGTAAACATTACAGTGAATGAGAGTGTCCTGTTCCTCTTCGTTTTTTTATGTTAGCCTTCAGAAAAGCGAGTCCGTAGAGCTTGACACATGATGTAAATATTTACTTTGTTTTACTGTTTCGATTGCATTAGTCCTCATGTGAGAATTTATTACTATCTATACAATTACTGATGGGGAAAATGTTCTGTACCATTGAACTCCTTACATTAAAATCTTTTAATTTACATTAGTTATATACACTGCCATTCAAAGTTTTGGGGTTGGTAAGAATTTTGTTTGTTTTTGGACGAAGTCTTGTGCTCACCAAGGCTGCATATTTGATCACAAATACAGTAAAAACAGTAATATTGTGAAATCCAAAGTTCTGTCATTAAACTCTAGATGGTGCAGTCCAATAGGTCAAACTCAATCTGACATAATGACATCATTATCACATGGTGCAGCTGATTTAAATTTTTTTTTTTGGTTCTTTTTGTATCAGCAGCCAATGAGCTTGCTGCTCAACATTCAAACACTTGGCTAGTGCTTGCTGTAGCAGTTGAAGTGCACTTCAGAAACCCTCCACCTTCCCCAGCTCCACCTGTATTGATCTGCTACGGGGTGATTTCATGGGTTATATTATGGGGTTATTTCATATATGTTATACAGTATGTGCAGCAGCAGTATTTCTTTCATGCTCACAGCAGCATGTTGTGGATGTATTGGAAATAGCAAGTCTCGGTCTCTGCAGCAGCAGCAGAGTAGCAGATCTATTCCGCCAAGACCAAACACATTAACATTGTCATGTACATTACCATGCCAATCCCTCAGAGAGGTGTCATGATAGAAATATTATTACAATTTCAAATAACTGTTTTCTATTTTAATATATTTTGAATTATAATTTGAATTCCTAAGCTGAATTTTCAGCAAAGATCACTCCAGTTTTCAGCGTCACATGATCATTCAGAAATTATTCTATTTGTTTGTTTACATGGAAACTGTGATGCATTTTAAGGATTCTTTGATAAGTAGAAAGAAAGAGCAGCATTTGTTTGAAACCATTTTTAGTCATTTTTTATCAATTTAATGCATCCTTGTTGATTAAAACTATTATTTCTTTAAAAAGAATACAGCACCCAAACTGAATGAATGGCTGTGTATGCATATGTAACGATTGTCTCATCTCCAAAAATTTGAGCTGAAACATAAGTGATTACTACAGTCCTCCCAGCAATACATTTTCTTTTTAGAAAAGAAAAAGTATAGAACCTTCTGTCTAGATTCTAATTAATGGTGCCTTTTTGTTTCCTAGCAACATTTTTCTTCTTCATTAGAGTTTATTCCAGTATTCATCAGTGTATATATAACCTTCTGCAAATACTTTCAAAAAGGCTGGAACAATGACCTGTTCTGGTATTCTCTATCCAAATGACAAAACTACTCCTTGTGTTACTGCTAAACTACTAAATTGCCTCTGCAGTCTCCGTTTTGAGACATTCTGTCTAGCAGATGTCTTGCCGTCCCGTCCCGTCCCTTGCTTCCCCAGCAGTTTTGTCTTTCTAAAGTACAGGCCTGTGGAAAACAAAGAGTACCAAAGTCTCAGGGTGCCTGACACCTCCACACACTACAAAGCTGCCCACTGGCCCTCACAGCCCGTGAAAAAAAAGCTGGCCTGTAGACTGACCGCCGGGGGAGATGAGTGTTACACAATCCCCCTTTCTCTCAAAGACTACACAGTGCAGAAAATGAAGTGGCGGGCCGCTCAATGCCACCATTCAGCTCTGCTCCCTCCATGTGGGTGAATACAGGAAGAACTAAGCCCTGCTTTGTCGCTGAGTCATGCCAAGAGAAGCATATGTGTTTCCATTAGCTGATCATGAGGGGGTTTTCAATCATTGGCCCACCAATCCAAAAAATGCCTCTCTCTTTTGCTAATGGCCCACTGTGAAAGGAAAATTGATCATCGTCAGATAGGGTTATAGCACTTTGAAACTCATGAACTGGAGTGTTGACTGACAGTTTAATTTTTCCTCGTTACAGTCTCGTCATATTTTCCTTGATTGCCTCATCCAGAAGGATTAACGTGATGAGCAAATGTCAATCAACCAATGCCAGGGATACAGTAGGGATCCCTGCTTGCACAGACAGCTTATTAGACCCTTTTTACAGGCTGATTTTCATATTATACAATGCATTCTTGCAGCATTATATCAGATATGGAGAATAAATGAAAAGCTTAGGGTCTTCAGTGTGTAATTTTAACTGATAGTCCTTAAGAATTTATGTTTTTGGAAAATAAAAGTTAAATCTTTGTCAACTTAATCTTCATTCAGTCTGCTGTGGATCCATCTTGATTTTTTTTATTTTAGCCTTTTTCCATCCACTCTTTTGCTCTCTAACTCTTTTGTCTTGTTATTTTCTAGTCATCGAGGAGAAAGGGGTGAAGATGAAGCTTACGGTAATTGACACCCCTGGATTTGGAGACCAAATCAACAATGAGAACTGGTGAGAGCAACATTATCAGATTAATGCATACTATTTAAAAATGCAGTAGAGTCTGAAAGTTTAAGAACACGTTTAAAATATGGTATTCAAAATCGAATTTAATCTTGAAAATAAACACAGTTTTAGAATTATGAATCATTTTAAAATAAAATTTCAAAACTAGGATACTGTACTATTTCTAGGTCACTATTCAAAACCTAAAAGTATATTTGTGGCTGACATTTGTGGCCTTTGTACAGAAGGTCAGATGTTCTGCTGAAGCACTAGATGCTCTTTGGGTCATTATAAAATCATGCTGGAGAACAGGATTATCAGGTTTTACACAGAACCAAATCCAAAAGACATCATGATATTCATGTTGATTCAACTGTTTTTTTAATTTGTTGATAATATCATTTTCACTAGATCAGGCTCAGGCTTTTGGACTCCACTGTAGCTGTTCAGATAGCTCTACAACTGTGTGAGATAAATTCTTTAGTAATTAGAGAGCATTTTGGCATAGGCTTTACACTAAAATCATGCTTCGACTTTGCCTGACTGCTACATTAACTTTAAGTATAAGCATATGTTGTTAATTGTGATGATAATCCTTCCCTGTGTCTTTTTTCTCAGCTGGGAGCCCATTGTAAAGTATGTCAATGAACAGTATGAAAAATACCTGAAGGAGGAGCTGCATGTCAACAGGAAGAGAAGAATCCCTGACACCCGCATTCATTGCTGTGTCTACTTCCTGCCAGCCACTGGACACTGGTGTGTGTCAACTTCCTGCACGTATCATGTGGTTCACACCTAGCCATATGTGTTAAAATGCTGTTGTGCGTCTGTCACTTTTAATATGACATGGCTTCATTGCACAATCTCAGTGGTCTTAGTTTGGAGATTTTAACCCACTAACCTACAGTAGTGAGAGTTTGTGAAAAATCATTCTTTTGGCAGCAAAACATATGCATCTTACTGAAAAAACTGAAAACAGTCTGACAGCTGTGAGGTAATTGCTGTATTTTGGATGCAGTGGACCTTAACATACAGCCATAATTTGTAAATCATTTAAACATTTTGATATTTAATGTTTGCAATGCATCTTATCTTGGAAAATATGCACTACTGTTCAAAAGTTTGGGTCGGTAATATTTTTGTCAAGTAATCATGTATTTGAAGAAGTCTCTTATGCTCACCAAGGTTGCATTTATTTGATCAAAAAATGCAGTAAAAACAGTAATATTGTTACAATTTAAAATAACTGTTTTATATGTTAATGTTTTAAAATGTCATTTATTCCTGTGATGGCAAAGCTGAATTTTCAGCATCATTACTCCAGTCTTCAGTGTCACATGATCCTTCAGAAATCATTCTAACATGCTGATTTGCTGCTCAAGACACATTTATTATTATCATCAATGTCAAAAAAAGTTGTGCTGCTTAATATTTTTGGACAAACCATGATACATTTTTTCATGATTATTTGATGGATATAAAGTTCAAAAGAAATTTTTAGTAACATTATAAATGTCTTTACAGTCACTTTTTGATCAATTTATCGTATCCTCGCTAAATAAAATTATTAAAAAAAATTACTGACCCCAGACTTTTGAATGGTGTATGTAACATTATTTTGTTACTTCAAAAGCTATTTCATCAGCTATTTTAACTTCACATGATCTAGATTTATCTATTTTCATTTATTCATTTAGAAGATGCTTTTATCATATAGCAAATTATCTATATGGTTTGTATTTAGAGAATACAGAAGTCAAAAAAGTGTTAAATGTGTAAACGGTGTAAAATGGCCCTTAGTAATGATCCATCCTGCTCTTCTCCAGGTTACGCCCTATAGATGTGGAGTTCATGAGGAGACTGGGGAAGATAGTGAGCATCGTCCCTGTGATCGCCAAAGCAGACACGCTCACTCTGGAGGAGCGGCTAGAGTTCAAACAGAGGGTGAGCGGTCCGTCATCAACACCTGCACCACCAGAACTTCACTCACATTTTATGATATGCAGGCACAATCGGATTCACCCCTCTTATGTTTCCCACCCACACGTAAATATTCAGCCCTTCGCATAATTGAGGTCATGAATATGGATGACCTGCTGCTGTAAATGCTGGAATTTTCAAAATTGACAGTTCAGCTGTGTGGATTAAAAAAAAAGTGAGATGGATTGAAAAACCTGGGCTGAATGGAGCGAGAGAGAATCATCGCATTCGAATTTGGCATGCGGCCGCTCGCTCTGGGTGGGAAAAATGAATAGGCCACGCTAAGGTTATGAGCAGTGTCTGCGACGTCTCCGTCGGGAGACGGTCTCTCCTCTGACTGATGTATAGCTACTACTTGGGCCCGGGCCACTTGCCATCAGTTCTCCCCACGGAGCGCTTTTGGACAGCTCCGACGGCATGGACCGCAGGGCCAGAACGGCCCCCGCACGCAGTGTGTCTCCTATCAATATACACCAAACAACACTCCTAATGATGTACTCTGTCATTTCAGCCCATTATCCAGAGCTGTCTCTCACTGCTCAATAACCCGAGCAGAGCGCCGTGCGGGGGCGGACGTCACACTGTGCTCAAAATATCAATCGCTGATATCATATCCATGTACAACAGCCGCACTCCAAAATCCTCCCCCACACGAACACATGGCAGCAAAGGCATTAATGTCTAATGCTTTGCACCTCGGGCCCGAAATTCTGGCTGTGAGGGAGGGGGGAAACAGAATTTCCTGGTGAACTTTACTGTGGCCTCTGAGTGCAAGAATGCATGAGGGTTGAGATTGAGACTAGTAAAATACAGCAGGAAGAGCTGGAGGGAGAGAAGCTGCTGTCATATTTCACCCCCGGGGCGAGTGTGTGGGTTTTGTGTATATGTGTGTGTGCGGTAGGTTGTAAAAATCAGTGTAAATCCATCTAACTGGAAGCTTCTCTCTGCAGATAAGACAGGACCTCCAGGCCAATGGGATCAGAGTGTATCCACAGAAAGAATATGATGAGGATGCTGAAGACCGGATACTCAACGATAAGATTAGGGTATGATGGCGCTACTTTAAGAATTTATTGCTGTGCTGTGTTTATCTAAATGGTTAGTTCACCCTAAAATGATCATTCCTGTTGAAGGGTTTAGAAATCATGACAGAGGTATCATTTTTGGGGTTGAAATTTTTTTTGAAAATGTCTTCAGTCAATCCAAGATGTAGATAAATTTGTCTCTTCATCTGAACAGATTTGGAGAAATTTAGCATTACATCAATTGCTCACCAATGGATCCTCTGCAGCAAATGGGTGCCGTCAGAATGAGAGTCCACACTGCTGATAAAAACATCACAATAATCCACAAAACTCCAGTCCATCAGTTAATGTCTAGTGAAGCGAAAAGCTGTTTGGAAGAAACAAAACCATCATTAAGCCTTGAAAAAGTCCATCCCCTGTTGCTCTGTCACATCAAAACATACATATTTGTTTAGAACTGTTTTTGTCTGTTTTTGCTTGTAAACAGAGCTTGATCTATGCATATTTTGCTCCTGATTCAGACAAGATGATGTTGTCACTGGAAAAAGAAATATTATTGATAGAGGACTCATGCCGGAAGCAGTGGTTTTAAGTTAAAATGTCTTGATGCATTTGTTTCTTACAAACGCACAGCTTATCACAAGATGTTAACTGATGAACTGGAGTCATGTGCGTTACTTGTGGATTATTGTGATGTTTTTATCAGCTGTTTGGACTCTCATTCTGACGGCACCCATTCACTGCAGAGGATCCATTTGTGAGCAAATATTGTAATGCTCAGTATCTCAAAATATGCATTGATGAAGAAACAAACTAATTCACATCTTGGATGGCATGAGTGTGTATACATTATTAGCAAATTTTAATTTTTATGTGAACAATTTCTTTAGTTGATTTAAGTGGATTCGTACTTTGTACTTAATGAAATTTTGAGGGTGTGGCGAATGTTTCTTTCAGGAAAACATCCCCTTTGCTGTGGTGGGAACAGATAAGGAACACCAGGTGAATGGGAACAAAGTCTTGGGAAGAAAAACAAAGTGGGGGATCATCGAAGGTGAGAGTCTGAAGACATCGTCTGCTATGAATTGCTGGTCACCAGTAATATTTTCTGTTTTGGATGCTGGTGTCTCCGCCAGGCTTCTTAACGAGTTTCACCAGAAAGATTGTTGATTGACCTACATGGAAACCCATGCTGGTCTTTTCAGCAGGGTAACTGTAACAATTGTCAAATCTAATTGTGTAATGATAGCCGACAGGCTTCACAAGGCAAGATTGTCGGTGATTTAGGTTATTCAACACTGCCATCAAGTGGTGTGTGTCGAAAGTACAGTGAAGCAAAATCCCTGGATGAATTCTTGAACATGCCTTTGTATTTTGTTTATTTCAGTTGAAAATGTTGCGCATTGCGAGTTTGCACACTTGAGAGATCTTCTTATCAGGTAAGTCATATTTTTTCACTTGCAAGTCTTCAAATATCATAACAGAATGACATTAGTACACCTGTACGGCATATGATCTTGCTATTTAGGTAAAATGGGAGCAGCCAATTATAACCCTTACATTATGGTTGACAGGATTAGATCATGTAGAACATCCCCCTCTCAAACTTCGTTTTTTAGAATATGGTCCAAACCGCAAGATCAGTGGCATCCCATACTAGTTTAAAATCAAATATTCAACTATAGGTGGACAACCAGAGGTAAAGAAGGCTGACTTCCTCAAGAGTACAAAACTGATGGTATTGCCCAACATGTCCATTTCTGGCTCAACTAATGTTTTTAGACATTCTCATCTCATCCCATAAAAAAATAATAATAAATAAACAAAAAATACCAAAGGAATGCTAACTGAATTTATATCATAATCATATAATGACTTCAAATCATAATTTAGAACCAATCCTACCTGGGGGGGAAAAAACTAAAATCTTCTATTAAGAGCATACTGGAAAAACTTGTTTTATTGTCTTTCTTTTATTTTGTTTTATGTTTTTTTTTCATTGCATTCTAAAATATCCCTTTTTAATCATTTTATTGTATCCTGTACAATTTTAGCAGATTTTTACATAGTTTTTATTTGATTATTTTTATGGTTGGTTCCAAGTTATGGAAGAAATTCCATTAGCATTCCTTTAGATTTTTTTAAACAACGGATTGGTCAGAGTTTCATCCAGTTATAACTAACGGTTCCACTATTAAGTGGCCTCAACTTCTGTACTTACATAAAAATAAGTACAATGTACTTGTGTTCATATTGTATTGCAAAACACTTTTGCTGCTATTGAGGTGAAATCCGGGTAAGGTTAGGGGCAGGTTTGGTGGTATTGGGTAGGTTTAAGGGTGGTTTAAGGTGTGAGGGATGGGTCAAGAGTGTAATTATAAATGAAATCACAGAAATTAATTACAGATGCAATTACATGCAGGCATTTTTTTAAATATAAGTACAATGTAAAACATGTATGTACACAATAAGTGCATTGTACCAAATGATTAATTTAAATCTAGGTACATAGTTATAATTTGGGACCAAACTAACTGTTCTGGTCACATGCTATCACTTTTACAAACCTTTGCTTTTTAGATTTAACCAGCTGAAATGGTTATCAGCTTTCTAAAGTGGATCTATGAGTAGTGGGGCCGAACGGCCCAGGAAAGGGACAGCTGAGAAAGGCAAGAGTGCATCCTTTCCTGTGAGCTCAGTAAAGGACAGGTTAATTACAGAGTCCGATCGGGTGAGGCCAGGTCACAAAGCCCTCTCGCCACAACTCTTGGATGGCGGCCCGTTGACAGATGGTATGGAAGTGATTCCCTGCTGAAATGGGAAACAAAGGATGACCGTTATAAGTCTCCACACTTTTGAATCGCCTTTCACACTTTTTGACCGGCCTCCTGCTGAAGCCGAGATCAAATTACACCAGGAAAACACCAACCGAATCACACAAAGGGATCATAAAAAGCTGATGTAGTCAGAAAACAATTCAATTCCACATAAGAGAATGCCTTTTATTTTACACTGTGCATATTTCCCTTAGGGGATGTTATTGTGGGATCAAAATTGATATTATGCTCTACTGCGCTCTACTTTCAAGGTCCCACCTGCAAGATTTGAAGGACGTCACTCACAACATCCACTATGAGGCCTATAGGGTGAAAAGACTTAACGAGAGCAATGCCAATGGACTGGCGCTTTCACCTTTGACCCTGGAGAACGGTACCCTAGAGAAGAGCGATGCAGAGAGTCACCTTTGAAAGGAAATGGAGCGTGTACCCGTCCTTCACCCCCAGTCAGAATGGGAGAGATGAACATTTCACTTCTAGATTGCCATTGATGGAAAATCGACACGTTTGACTAAAGACATTTCTGCTTAGGCGTGTAAACATCATATATGAGTCTATTTTTGAAACAAATCTATATTGTTGGTAGGGTTCTGGGATGAATTATGGGTAGAATTGAACCAGGTTTTGGCTAAGAGAAAGTTTCCCTCTATTTTTTTTTTCTCTCTCTTGATGTTTTTGATCCGTTTTCTGCCGAATGAAAGGCACAGAGGGTTGGCATGTTGGAAAATGTGTGTGTGTGTGTTCCTGCACGCCTGACACCTCACTGGATGAGAAAATCCCATAATCCCTATCTGTGTTACTGCACCTATATATTTACACCGAACCAGTAATGTGACATGCTCCTTTTGATCTTTTATTTTCGTAATTATTTTAGGTTTTTTTACCGCAAAATATGATCTTTCCCTGTACTTTTGTAAAAGAAGAGGTAAAAAAAAAAACTTTAGACAAATATTTTTGTTACCCTACCTGCTTCGAAGCTGAAGGTATTTTCTTAACAGATCCTTAAAGAGTCTCTTACTGCTATCCATAAATGACTGCTGTGATGATAGCCAGTGTGTTGATATAACGGGACATTTTTCAAATATAACCTTTGACCTTAAAGGTCTGGTGTGAAATGTAATACTATTGATCATTTCTAATGCAGAGATGGATAAAGGAACAAGAGAAAGTCGATTCTTACTGATGTTTGCCGTACAGTAACAGGTCAAGCTTACGGTTGTATGTAGGGATGTTTTTCTTTCACTAACCTAGTTAACTTACTGTTTAAAGGTACACATTGTGCTGTTTACTTCTCTCCACTGGACGTCAGGAGTCCATCTTTCCCTGTTGCTTATCAAAGCTATTGTACATATCCATAATGTGTTCTAATTTTCTATCACAGCATCACATTTTTTTACTCGACATGTATTAGCGGCATCATCATCATTTCCTTGTTACTAATATTACTATACATGTAAACACCATTGATTTATGATTAAAAAATTGCCACCGTTCAATTTTTATGTGGAGCCACTGATCAGTGTTATTAGTTTCATTGGAGATTGCTGTAATATTATACACTACCATTCTAAATTTTGGGGTCAGGAACATTTTCTTTTTTTTGATGAATGATAAGAAGTGTCTTAGTCTCACCAAGGATGCATTAATTCGTACAAAATGCAGTCAAAAACTAATTAAAATTTCAAATACCCGTTTTGCTTTAATATATATATATATATATATATTTAAAAAAAAAACTGTAATGGCAATGCTGAATTTTCAAAAGCCATTACACCAGTCTTTAGTGTCGTCATATCCTTCAGAAATATTTCCAATATGCTGATTTGGTACTTATGAAACATTTTTATATTATTATCATTATTATTTTATTAGTTTTATTACTAGTTGGAATGGTTGTGCTGCTTGATGAAGTCCGGAAGTGTTTTTTTTTTTTTAACTCTTTAATCTAAAAAGGTCAAGAAAAATAAATCTGTTGACATTATAAATGTATTTACTGTCACATTGGGTCAATTTAATGAATCCTTGCTGAATAAAATTAATTTCTTAAAAAACAAAAACTTACCGACTCCAAACTTCTGAACAGTAGTGTATGTTCATGTGATAGTTGTATGTACAATGACTTGGAATGGAATCTCTTTATTATTATAGAATGGCCTAAACTCTTTACTGAAGACCGACAGTTAGACAGGTGTCTTTCTGCATTTAAAACCTTAATCATACCTCAACAGTCGCTTCACCTTTGATCCGTTTTCTTCTTGTCCTTGTTTGTGTTTTTATCATTTGTGAAAACTACCGAGTGCCAAGTGAAGACGTTTTCTTTGCGATTTGCTTCAGGAGTGTTAACATCAGGCTAAATTAGCCAAAATAGCTTACTTAAGACTCTTATATAACACATGCTTATAAAGCAGAGCCCCAACTGCCTGATTGAAACATCTTTTATCAAGCTCTGTGGGATAGGTTTTTGTTGGCCTGCAAAGCACAACTAAGCTTTTCTTCGTTTTCAGAGCCTTATTCATTAACAAAAATTGGTCTCTGGGTGTTAAAACACTAATACAAACGGTGTGTCTCAAAATAGGCAAGGTAGATGTGTTTGTGTGTGTGCGTGCACATTCAGGAAGCAACATTCAAACATACAGTAACAGCTAACAACATGTCTTAAAGGAATAGTTCACCCAAAAATGAAAAATCGGTAATTTATTCACCTTATCATGTTGTTCCACAGAAGCAAGCTGTACAGTTCAATCATTAAATACATTTTGGGGTGAACTACGCCTTTAACAATTGAATGTCAGAGAAAATTAATGACGCAAATATGGTGCTTATTTTGTACAACTTTTACTAAAACGGTGCAGACTAGAACCAACCAACTGAAAACAACAACGCTTGTCTGACAAGGCACTGCAGCCATGAGATGGAGTTCATAAAACTTTGTCTTTTTTCTCTTTCATTTTAAATTAACCACTACAACAGTATTTACAGAAAGAAATGTACCCTAAAGAACTGAGAACTGTGACATGCCCATGTCACACCAGAGAAATAAAATACCAAAGAAATGAGAGAAACATTTTAGATAATCAGTGTGAGGCAGATATTTAACATTGCTCATTAGGCTCTTGAACCACAGTCACCCAAACCAAGTGTTTGCACCAGAATAAAAGTCGTTGTTACGGACCCCGTATGAATGTCAAAAGCATTACTAATATTGGTTTAGTATTACATGTACAAGTACATAAAAAGAGCCAACAAAAGAGCTGTTTTCTGTTGTTGAATCATGTCGTTCTCAAATTTGATAAAAGAAACAATTCTGACATGTTAGTTGGGAAGAGTTAGAGGAACAGATGATTTATTCTATTCGCTTAACAATTAGAAGCGCCAGACATTTAGAGTTAAAAGCAAGCTGGAGGGTGAACAGAAACTGCCAACACACTCTGGATGTGGTAAGCTAGTAAAACCTTCAGAACGCAAGATCAGAGGAGCACTATTCATGGAAACTGGCCTTGAAAATGGTTTAAATTTACAGTGTAAATCAGACAGAACCACTCCATATCTGCCAGCCAGATTTGTCTGGTAAGAAAGCGAAATTCACACAGTAGTACCAGTATTTCATTGATTCCCTGCCTCGATCGTATGAGGAAGGCAGCAGGCGTAACGTCAATGTAGACACACAATAAACATCTGCTAATGTTCTTACATTTAGTCCGTATTAACATGTCTTTGATATTAGCTCAATGTACAAAGTGAAACAAGCTTAAAGGCACAATATGTAAGATTTTTTTTATTAAAATATCCAAAAACCACTAGAACAGTGTTATATATTTTGCTGACTTGTGTACTTACATTATCCAAAATGTTTCGAAGAATGTTTAAATCCAGAGAAATAAGCAATTTTAACTAGTGACACGGAGCGTGTTCATAGTGTCATTGTGTCGCCTGCCAATGACGTCATAACCCCTCAATTTCCGACATGATGCTGTTTTGTTCATAATTGTTTATGCAATTTACGAAATTATATTTGATTTATATGAGTTAATTTAGACGTAATGCACGTTTTGTATAGACAGTTATTTCCCTGCGTTGACATTATGTGCTGCATTATTTTGCTCATTGTCGAGCTCGTTCAGCGGCCTCGTTTCGCTTCGACGGCTTTCAGCCTCACCCTGCTTCATTCTACTACGTTAATAAATCATTAGCTCATCCTTGAACATGATTTCTGCCCAAGTCCCGTCGGATTGCATCGGCTGTGGGGATGAAGAGTCAAGACGACAACTCCCATGATTCCACACTCAGTCACGGCGTCATCAAACTACGCCTTTGCCTCTTTGTTTATTTTGAATACGCGCCCTCCAGCGGCGAAAATTACATATTGTGCCTTTAAGTCTTTTATACTATCCATTGCTGATGTTACTCATCGCTAAAAGACATGAACCTTTTTGCATATCTTGCCTCTTTCTTAACCAGGTTTCTCCATTGGCTCGTTTCGTTGAAAGCGGTATGGACGTGTGCGCTTAGAGCCAGGCAGCCTCAAAAACAGTTGAAACCTTCTGACAGATGACCTCCACATATTGAGATATTTACAGATTACAGTGGGGTTAGTGCATGAGTTATTATATTTATATTGAGGGTTCTATTAGGTGAAAAAGTTCCCACACACATAAACTCTCATTCTATACAAAAAGGGGAAAAGGCTCGGTTTGGAAGTGAAAACGATAGTATTTATACAAGATTAATACAATATCTCTGACAGTTTCATACAGTTGTCCTCAAATACTATGCAATGCCCTAGCGATATATTAATAATCTCTCTTTAGTTCATTCATCTCAAATGGTTGTTTCTATTATGGAGACATACGAAATGAAAAGCACTTTGATGGGATTTCCTTCAGATCTTTGCTAGTGAATAAAACCTGCCGCATTCTTTGTAAGACTATCAAATGAGTGTAAATACTGCAATAAGTTATCAGGATACCTCATAGGAGCGCAGGCATATGAACTGGTGCAGAATATTTACCATCCAATCCTGGACACAATGCCGATTCACTATTAGGCTACTAGACTTTATGACAGCGTCTCTCAACTTACATCCATTTTACAACCAAAAACAAAAGAGTTGAACTAGATTAGTCATTAAAGGGCTAGAAAAGGTAGGTCAACTCACTGTCAGCCAGGCCTCTGTCAACAAGTTATTGCCCTTCCATTCTTCTGTCAGCTGTGTGTCAACAGTCTGCCCGCCAAAAAAAGCACATGCCTCAGAGACTGCGGTTATTCTAACCGTCGAAACCATGGTTTAAAAAAAGGGGCAATTCATCTGAATAAAGCTCAACTCCAATTTCCATAGTAGGCCCCATCAAAAAAAAAAAAAAAGTTCTACTTCTAAACAAACCTCGTACAATCCTCGGAAATGTAATAAATAAATAAATATGTTTGTCATGTCAATAAATTAACCCACTAGCAATAATAAGTAAAAGCAAATAAATACGTAACAACTTCAATGATTCAAAAGATAAAGTCACACAAGGTAGTGAGATTAAAAGTCTCAGGGGATCTCGCCTTTAGATGTGACCCCCCATTAAACAGGTCACCAAGAAGAGAGATCGACTGTCTGAGGTGAATGCTAATGTTTATGCTAATGTGTATTTTAGTAGATATAATCTGTTATCTTTAAAGCCTAGTGAATTTAGAGTGGGATAGTGTAGTGTCCACTTAAAGACCGTGATGTTGGAATTACACTGACATAGTTTCCTTCTGTTTGTTCTACACTTTTTGGAGTAGGATTAGCTTAATGTTTGAATCTAAGAGGTTTATAATAGCTGGAGAAAGCTAGCAGTCAATTAGAATTGTCATTAATCTCAACTGTACACACAATCAAGGTTCCTTACTGGCAAAATGGTTGTTAAAAGAACTGTTCACTGCAAGATTCTTTGGAAAACTGAATATGGTTCTTCAATGCCATCACGCTAGCAACCTTTGTTTTTAAAAGATAGTTATTAAGTCAAAATAGGTTGCTAATTTTGGATGGCCATCAATGTAGTCAATCAATACTTTTTGCATCCAGATGATGTAGTTCAGGCATGTACCAGCAGGGGCGCTGTAGTGGGACAGCATGCCTAAAATCTCAAAGTCGACTAGTACATTTCTGTACACTTTCCTGAAGAAAAACGTACCAAATTGCATGCACTACTACCATATCTGTCCACAGATGATTAGAATATTCAGAGGTAAACATATTTCACTAGTTAGGATTTAGGGGTTGCTTTAAAATAAATTATTCGCCAATCTAAGACTCCAAAATTGTTCACCACGCCATATTTTCTGCCACTTTGCATGTGTTAAGTTTGAGACTGGGTGAAGTAGGTGAACATTAAGGTCATCAACACCACAGCAAACCCATCTGAGATGATCTGAGCAGCACTTTAATCTCCTGAGAGGACAAATGCAGGGTTCGGTATGGGGTATGGAGTGGGTTGGAAAACAACAAATGGCTGGTTTCTGCAAATTCCCCTGCGGACCTGTATTCTACATACCCCATGATAAAATGAGGTAGGCACCACAGATGAGCACAATTGTGAGGGCGAAGAACCCGGCACCTCTGAAAATAAAAAGAGGCCCTGCTAATCTAAAAGCAGACATGTGGGTATTGCTTAATGGGAAAGCAAAACTGCTAGATGAAGAGAGACTACTGTAATAAGCTTGTGTGGGATGCTTGTGATCACTTTAATTACACTGGCCTGCCTCTGCATTTGATGCAAATCACTGTAAACCATATTCATCAGATGTATTTAAAAGCACTCGGGCTGAAAGAGAAACTATGGTAGAACTGCCAAGTTGTCCGCTGCTGTAATGGTTTGGCCTGGTGACAAGTAAGCAATGACGTGCAGTTTCAGTCTATGAAAGGATGTCACGTGGCCCAGCTGCATTATGGGATCACTCAGAGATCTCATCTTCATTTGAATCAGGATTAATATGGAAACCTGCACAAAAGCCACTAATATCAATTGACATCAAAATGGAATTCAAATAAAACAGGCAGATGAAAAAGTCAAGCTATCTTTTGTACAAACCACAGTCCCTTTGAACTATATTAAAATGTATGAGCAGTCCCCAACTCAAAATATCTGAATCTGAATCTGAAAAGAGCAATCTGCTGGGAAAAATAACCTCCTGACTTCTGATTATGCTGGTTCCTTTCAAAGGACAGTACCTCTTAATACTGTACCTTCACCGTACCTGAATTTCCATCTTATTCAAAGTGTCCAAAACCGCGAACTCATACCATAAGTTTCACAGTAATCCTTCTCATCAAAAATAATACTTAAAAAAAAAAGACAAAAAGAGAACTGCATGACAAAAAGCAAGTAGCGTTGATGTGAAAATCTACGTAGTTGTTCATCTCTAAAGTTCTCGATTTTTCCCTTGATAAGACACAGAGATGGAGCGGCAGCACCACTGAGGGGAGCGAGAAACCTGGATGGCGCTGGACAAAAGCGAAGAGACCCTGTCGCAGTGGCTCCTTAACCCCGTTCTTTCCCTTAAATGTTTCGGTTCCTCTCTACCTTTCCCTGGATATGAGAGACAGCTCAAGCAGGCAGCGCACACCTTTGTCACTTCAAGATAAACAGTTTTGGATGAGACATGGAAGCTAGTCTCACAGTTCAGTGGAGGAACATGTTTTATGTATGTGTGGGAGCTGATTCCTATGTGTCATGTTATTTAATGAAAGATCTAGCCTCTGACCCACTGCGCTTTGTACATTTTCCCTCTCGCTCGTCAGTCCAGGCCCGTTCCGACCTTTTCTTTCCGATTTCCTTTTTTGTCTTCCATGGCAATGATCCCTTTTCACCCCTCCAGAAAAAAACTTCCACTCAATTTCTCTCGTTGATTCTTCCTGTGGGTCCAGGATGAAGTTGGGTTTATCATCAGTCTGTAGGAGGAGGTTTTGGTGATGTGGTGGGTGCTGGTGCCCATGAAACTCTTTGCTCTACTCGATGACCATGCAGCGCGGCAGATGCTGGGAGTAGTATTTGAAGAGTTCGGCTGTGGCGCCCGGGCAGTTGGTCAGTTCCAGCTCCTCTAGGTCCTGCAGTTGGATCAGGCCTGATAGTGGGAGTAGTATTTGAAGAGTTCGGCTGTGGCGCCCGGGCAGTTGGTCAGTTCCAGCTCCTCTAGGTCCTGCAGTTGGATCAGGCCTGATAGGCCAGTAGTGGTCAGCAGAGGGCACCCTGAGACAGAGTAAATGAGAGCTGGTCAACTACAAACGATAGCAGCCACCTCCACTCAACAGCTCACTTCCTGTTTATAATGCTGTGTGACAACAATGAGAGGAAGTGTTTTCAACCACAGAAATGTAAAGTTTGTAGTTTAAAAGTGAAGCTCATTATGTTATATGACATTGACTATAATTATTTAAAAGGAACGTGCTTGGTCTGGATGAAGGGGTACTTGAGCCCTTTGTATGAAGCCATGTGGGGGGAAAAAAACGCTAGAATAGAAAATCCTTATGCACAGCTACTGTTAGAACAGGCAGATATTTCTAATCTGCAAATGTAATTTTGAATTAGACTTTATCACACCGTGTTTATGTGTTCATTAATGTGTTCATTTATCAGCATTATCTGTTTTTGAGGGATTAACTGAGCTTTCTTCCATAACATGATTAAAGGAACACTCCACTATTTTTGAAAATATGCTCATTTTCCACTATTCATAGAAACAATCTACTTCCAAACATACAGTGTCATTCCATTATAGAACTTTATCAGGGCTTTATCATTGCATTCTGCAGTATCAGCACTTCCAGAGTGTTTTTACCTGCTAGAGAGAGAAGACGGAGACTCCTCATTCCATATAGATGCTGTAACCCAAAGTCTTGCACCTAAAAGTACAAGGAAATGTTTCGGTGATGTGACATGCCAGAAATGATCTAATATATACATTTTAACCTAATTGTGATTAATAAAAAAGTTAATGGATAACGTATATGTAAACTACCCATAACTTTATTTTCATAATAACACTTACCTGACAGCACCAGCGCAGGTAGAGACTTCTCAGAGTTGACATGGTCGATAAGTAACCCAGGCCTGTATCTGTGATCCGCACACATCTGAATACAGCCATATAAAATGAGAGTCATAAGCACACAATATGAATATAGTAATCATTCTTTCCATGTACCAAATTTACTCCCAATGAGGCTCTGTAAGAGGAAATATCAGCAAGATTTACTTTACACTCCATACTGCAAACTCAGCACACTCACCGGTCCAGAACCAGCTCCTCCAGCTTGTGTAGGTCACAGGCGATATACTCAAGGGCCATGTCAGTAATACGGGGGCACCAGGACAGATCCAGACTCCGGAGCTTCCTCAGATTCTCTGCAACCAATTCCACGCCATCGTCGGTGATCTTCGAGCAGCCTGACAGGCTGAGGGAGGTGAGGTTTGGCAGGCTGTGCACCATGTTAACTACGCCATGGTTGGTGATCTCCCAGCAGGAGTTCAGGCGCAGCGTGTGGGTGGTGTAGCCTTGCTTGGCGGTGAAGTAGGCCATGGCCGTGTCGGTCACGTGATAGGCCTGCAGGCTGAGCTCTGATAGGTTGGGAAGGAGCTGAGAAATGGCGGCGATGGCGTCGTCTGCCACGTTGATGCAGTCGCTGACGCTGAGAGAGGTAAGCCGCGCATTCAGGCTGGACCACAGGCCGGCTTCTGTGAAATCATTGCAGCCGGAGAGTTCAAGGTGCATCAGACCCTGCATCTGTTCCAGCATCACCTGAAGAGTTCAGGAGAAGCAATGCTATGTCAAGCATACACACAAAATGTGCTACTAGTGCAGTGCAAGTTGTCCAAAGCTTAAAGGGGTCATATGATGCGATTTCAAGTTTTCCTTTCTCTTTGGAGTGTTACAAGCTGTTCGTGAATAGATAAGATCCCTAAAGTTGCAAAGACTAGGATGGATTGACCATTATTACCGCTATAAACACATTTAATGTCTGTTTCAGTCATACTGGACGCCAGAGGGCGCCCTCGCGCAGAAACTCCACATGTGCATCACAGAAGG
>NW_015667354.1:1389693-1389996 GCF_001515625.1 Sinocyclocheilus rhinocerous
TGTTCTCTTTTGTTGGACAACAGGTTTAGAAACGCTTCTCATTGCAAGTCATAACAAGGGAAGTTTAGCTTTAGGCAGTTTAATTTAAGAATGTTTAGCTTAGCTAGCTAACGGTATCTACCTGGAGGCCCCATATTGGCACCGGGTTTCGGTACCCAACCCTAAACGCCGCCCAAATGTTCACGCAAAGAAAGAAGGCGTAACTTTATTGTTGCTGCCACCGCCGACGCCATTATGTGAAGACGCTGTGTGCATTGTTGTGAAAGCGAAAATAC
The DNA here is from genome assembly GCF_001515625.1 of Sinocyclocheilus rhinocerous. Taxonomy (NCBI): domain Eukaryota; kingdom Metazoa; phylum Chordata; class Actinopteri; order Cypriniformes; family Cyprinidae; genus Sinocyclocheilus; species Sinocyclocheilus rhinocerous. The sequence goes on from NW_015667354.1 coordinate 1,389,969, forward strand.
TTTGTTTGGCCTTCCAAAAGAGGACACG
>NW_015667354.1:1390153-1407749 GCF_001515625.1 Sinocyclocheilus rhinocerous
AACGCAATGCGTAAAAGACAGTATAAGTCATTATATTCCGTAATTATGTCCCCACTGGATGCAACAAATGCCTCGTTATAATGGGTTTTATTGGTTTTGTCTCACTGCGCCGGGACAGCATCACAGTATGGTAAGGGGCGTAACATTTCCGTCACACGCTTGAGGTATTCGGCCAATCACAACGCACTGGATAGCTGGCCAATCAGAGCACACCTCGCTTTTCAGAACTATGAGCTTTGTAAAAATCGACGCGTTTCAGAAAGGTGGGGCATAGAGGAGAAACAATAATGTACAGTATGTGGAAAATAATGTGTTTTTTTAACCTTAAACCGCATAAACACATTTTATTACACCAAATACACAAAATAATGTTATGTTTAGCAACATCATATGACCCCTTTAATGAACATTCAGAGCATTATCCTGGAGTAGGGATTTTCAAACAGTCTTCCTTATTAAACAGAGAGCTAGCTCAGGTAATTAAAAAAAAGTTAATTCAACTGTTAAATAAGGGAAACATCTAAAATGTGCAGTGCTTGAGAGGCTCCAGAAAAGGTTGAAAACCCAGGACGTTCCCATAATGTTAGGTTATGGTTCCCACTTAGTTATTTCTTTGTAAACCAATTCCTAACATTGCTGGAATGTTGCAGGGATGCCTTTGAACTTGTTCACTAATGGCTCTACTGGCTAAACATTCTCTACACTAAACTTTCTCTAATTGCTTTGTTTTCACCATAAATTAACTTTCCCAAAACCATTGCAGGAAGGTTTTTTGACAACCTAATAAAACAAATACAGAACATTTCTCATTGGTAAAATTTGTTCATAGAACATCATTATGACTGAGATTGCTGTCTTCAGTTAAATCTAGAAAATGTCAACATGCATTATAGTTATCAGATGTATGTTATAAATCCAAATTTATCACTGAAAATAATAATTTTGGAATAAAAATTAATTTACGTTCTACTATTCTGCGCAGAAATCCGCGCACTCGCATAAATTAAAAATGAACGGTCATTTCACTTTTCCTGCACACCGACACACTCATTTATCGATGTCTTTATTAAATAGTTACTTATATACCTATGAGATTAAATATTTATGTTTGTGATTTCAGCGATCATTTCTGTTTAATGCACAGAACATAGCAGAACGGAACTGTTCTGCTTCATCGCGATTCTTTCTTTAACGATTTGGAGTCGAACCAAAGTTCAGAATCGATTCCGAGATTAATTTTGAAATTGCGGCTGCGCATTGCAGACATATGACACCTGTGTGTTGCCAGTTGCAGACAAAAAAGCGAGTAAACAAACTTTCGCAAAGTTTGGAATAGACAAGTAACATTCAGGCCGCCGCGGGTTTCAATTCGCGATAAGTGCACCCCAACGGCGTCGTGAACGTCCATGGTTTTTCATCGATATTGCAGATGCTCAGTGTTCGGTCTCAATTAGACTGCAATACCCAGTCTACAATGACAACAAAATTCAAGATTTGAAATTATTTAGCAAAGCGGGAAAACATGGAAATAACCTGTGATGTATGTGGACACCCACTGTACAATATCATCGGTAAGTGATAGACAGCGCACGTGTTACTGTTAGTTGAGCCAAGTCCTTATGTTATGTCATAGAACGATTATAATTCAAGAGACCCTATTTCAGTCATATATGTTTGGCCAGATGTGTAGTTACTATATTTTGCATGTGATGTCTGCTTCTTTTTAAATGAATGAGGGACATAATTAAATGTCAAAATTATTTCCTGTGGTAATCAACATTATGCTACAAATGCTGTCAATAGAGCCTTTAACATTCCTTCAGTGCCACATTCTTTAATTTATAAAACAAGACAAAATGGAAATAATAATAATACAAATAACAATGGTCATACAGATTGGTATCTTAAGCACTTCCAATCATTTGTCTTATAGAAACTGAGGGTTATTTTACCTATTCTAATACTAACCTGGGTTGCGTTTCCCAAAAGCGACTATGGTCGCAAGTTCTGTTGTTACCAGTAGAGTTTAACTGAACTTGCGACAATAGTTGGCTAATGTTGCTTTTGGGAAATGCATCCCTGATTGATGTAAATTGGGATGGTCCAAAAGATGGTCCAAAATATATATCCAGTGTATGGCCCAAATAACGAACACCTCAATATTTAAGATAATTCTTGGGATTAACAGCAAATGTCTGCATTTAGGTGGTCCACAACTAATGTATTGTGTGACCCCACTGACCTAGTTACTGAGCCAAAGAAAAAAGGGAACAATGTGAACATTTTCTGTTTTTAATCACTTAAATGTTTCAGGGACATCTTAATTATAATGAAGGGGCCAATGGTTAAGACAAAATGCAAATGAAAGAGCTAATTTCAGGCAAGAAAAACAACTCTTGAAGGCAGGACTCTGCTCTCTTATTGAGTACTTGGTCATGATCCAAGCCCTGTGATATCTGCCCTTCCCTGCCCTATATAATTCACAAACAAGCCTGAGGTGCACAGTCCTCTCTCAGACAGAAGAAGCTCCACAGCCTCTATCATTGCACATGCTGGTTTGCATATCTAAGGGGAAAAAAGCTTGGATGCCGTCACGAACAATTTGAGAGTTCACCATGGCAACAAAAGCCCAGTCCTAGAATAGCAACAGCATAGAGACAAGTGTGATGAGTGTGATCATTGCTGCATGTTCTTGCAAAACACAGTTGTTTCTAACCATGTATGTTGGATGTTCCGACCATATTGCCATCTAGCTAATTGTTTAATCATACTTAATAGGGGAGGGCGGTAAATGATGGAGATCTTAAATTTGAAGGATTTATTTTTAGGAGTAATCATGATTCAACTTATGTTTGAAACACTACATGAACTTTTCATAATTACTCAATAATTTAGAAATAAATACTTTGCAAATCGACCCCTTGCACAGACTGTGTTGACATGACCAGCATAATCAATCTCAGTATTTTTTTGTTCTTTTGTAAAATTTTGTTCTTTTTGCTATTGGAGCAAATCGGAACACACAAAACATAATATTTGCTGTAGTTTCCATTAACCACTAGGGCCTATAGACCAATTCAGTGTTTGCAAACAGTGAAGACGTTTTTTGTGGGCAGAGCCTATCTGTCAGCAGAATATGACAGTTTTCAAGAAGCAGTCTTGGAAGCCATGGAATAAAGAGTTAAATAGTTAACAGGTTAAACAGTATTTCATGCTGTAACTGTAGGGCTAATACAGTATGTCCCCTATGAAGTGCATATGTGAATACTAAATAGCTAGACCTATTGTTAAAATCAAATTTATGCTTTAAAAGTAGGGTAATCATAGCAGGTTTTATAGTCTGTCCATTTAAACATCTGCATTTAGATTCAAATGGCGTATTTGACGACAGTATTCTGTAAAAATGATTTGGCTTCTGATTCTGACATCCAAAGGCACAACAAATGTTTTCCTCTTATTCCATGGATTTTACCCATTTCCCTCCACTTGTTACCAGTGTTTTGCACCACAATGTGCGCGCAGCTGCAAGTGATGTTAACTGTGACGTAGTGCTGGGCGGTATACCGGTTCATACCGAATACCAGTGTTTATTTTTGTTATGATATTAATTTTTAAAATACCGCAATACCGGTATATGTCACTTAAACAACGTTCGCAACGCGACACTGTTTGAAAGGGGTCCCTTTTCACTGTTGCACTGTGGTGAGGGAACAGCTGTATGTGTTACTAAGCGTGAAAGTTCCGAAACTGAAGCTGTAGAGAAACTTTCAGGCAGGTGTATTGAGGCCAGTTGGTGCTAAGCTCTGCAGGACACCGGCCCTCCAGGATCAAGTTTGGTGACCCCTGCATTATACACAGTTGTTTGCACACAAATTATATCTGAATTACTCGATAGTCAAATAAAAGACAGCATGACATCCTGGAATCTATAATTACCTCAAGTCCCGCATCCGTAATAGTCGACCTCTTTAGACTGACAGACTTGACTCCCTTCTTCGACAGCGGATAGTTGTCGATGAACTCACAAATGTCCAAATCCGAGACCCCCACCAGACAGAAGGACTGGAAGCCTCTGAGAGCAAAAGCCTGCAGGCTTACAAACTCCTTCTCCCCATTGGGCAGGATAGTGTAGCGTTCCTTGGCATGTAGAATGGGCGTCACACCTTCCCAGAACTTGGGCTGGTAGAGCACTTTCCGCCACGTCTTGCACACCTGGGCTAGAATGCACTTTTCTGCCGTGGTGAAGTACCATAAGAGCCGGTTCAGCACCTTCTCGTCCAGCACCAGTTGTCTCTCCAGCATGGGCTTGGGAAATTGCCGGAGGGGAGGTTTGATGGCAGTCACGGGGCTCGTGTCCAGGTCGGGGCCCAGCAGTGAGGCCGCTGTGGGCAGGGGCTCTAGGTGATAGGGAAGGCTAGGCACTTTCCGCCATGTCTTGCACACCTGGGCTAGAATGCACTTTTCGGCCGTGGTGAAGTACCACAAGAGCCGGTTCAGCACCTTCTCATCCAGCACCAGCTGTCTTTCCAGCAGGGACTTGGGAAATTGCCAGAGGGGAGGTTTGATGGCAGTCACGGGGCTCGTGTCCAGGTCGGGGCCCAGCAGTGACGCCGCTGTGGGCAGGGGCTCCAGGTGATAGGGCAGGCTAGGGGGAGGCAAGATGGTGGGCACGGAGGACGACTGGCACAGGCGATTCTTGGCAGCTGGAGTACCTTTAGTGATGCTGGCCGAACCGAGGCCATTGGGCTGGGGGGGCAGCTTGACCATGCCGTTTCGCGTCACGCAGGGAGACTTGAGGTCACTGGGAGTGGACATATTCAGCATTGGAAGCCTGTGAATAGACCAGAGTTGAATCATTGCTCTTAGATACAATAACATCTTGACAGTGATATTTAAAAACATATTATTATGATTTAAAAAAATATTTTTTCACACTATGCATAAATGTGATCACAGCTCTTAAGAAAGTGTTAATTTCTATGGCAGGGCTTAACAATAACAGTTTTTTCCAATGACAGATTTGTCAACTGCTCTGCCAACCACTTCATAGATAAATATTTTTAGCAAAATATTATGTGTGTTTCTCTCTTTCAGTAGATGTTACATTTTCTTAAGGTTTTTTTGGGGGGGGTCTAAAAGTCAAAAGACAAGACAAAGAAAAGACAAAAAACACTGTTAGTTTGATAATCTTTTCAGTCCTCAGCTTTTTACACTTTTGGTAAAAAGCACTTTAGCTGCATTTATCTTTACATCATTTTTAATCAAAACAACTTCTACCATTTTCCACACATTTTGTAAAGGCTTAAGAGGGGTTTTTAGCCCCACTGTAGCCTAATATTTGTAACAGTAGACGTAGATTCAGAGGCTTGGTTAACACTGAACAAATTAGATTTGTGTTTCAAATCCGATCTTTAAGACTGACTGGCTACTCGCTGTTATTTAGCAAGTAATTGGATCTGTTTGTTCAATATCTGATATATCTACATCGATTGCCATAGTAAGAACAATGACATTAGCTGTTTTTGTCTGCAGTCACTGATAGTAAATGTCGACTGAATGACCACTAAACCTTTACAGGAGAAACACAATCTAGGTAAAAACTATCCAAATGCACAACTCATTTCACAGCTTTTGAAAACTAGTGGGGGAAAAGCACATCTAATTTGTTTCCCTAGGAAATCAAACACTAAAGAGCAGACCACAAACCCCATTTCCACCCACACTCTAGAGGTGGAGCTTTCTAAGATTACATCTGATGAACAGAGAAGAACAGTAGTGCTAGTGCTAGAACCTACAGAAAAAATAGTGATTCTCAACTAGGGGTACTTAAGCAACAATTTGGCTGGTCCTCACAGGGCTGTTTGGGGACAAGGTTGTAATTAGTTTAAGGGTGGGGTTAGGCATTTAGTTGTGATGGTTAATGTTAGGGTATGTGGCCAGGGATTGCATTGTGTCAATGGATGTCTTCTAAGAATGTCTTCAAGGATAGCTGTACAAATGTGTGTGTGAAAAACACAATCTTGTCTTGTTTTTGGTAGTTATTGTGTTAAAGGGGTCATATGATGCGATTTCAAGTTTTCCTTTCTCTTTGGAGTGTTACAAGGTCACGCTACTCTGTTCCCCTTTCGGGCTCTCTTTACATTTATTTTGAAAGATGAAGCTCACGATTATGGTAAGGGGCGTTACATTTCCGACGAGTGCTTGCGGTGTTCGGCCAATCACAATGCACTGGGTCAGCTGGCCAATCAGAGCAGACTGCGCTTGTTGGAAGGAGGGACTTTGTAGAAAACGAAGCGTTTGAGAGAGGAGGGGCATAGAGGACCTACAATAATGTACAGTATTTGAAAAATAATGTGTTTTTTGAACATTAAAGCATGTCATCATATTCTGTTACACCAAATACACAAAATAATGATCTTTAAAAAAGCATCATATGACCCCTTTAAAACTGTTTGAGAAAAGATGTGTACATATTGAGTTTGTTAATCTGTGTGAATGACACTCAGAATATATGTGCATATTTAAGAAACAAGACAGGTAGATTTCTGCGAGTGCTAGTAGCGTTTCACTTTGATTTTCTTCAGAAGCGTCAAAACCTGTGAAGACAAACAAGCTCAGGTGTCTCATTAAAAAAGGGAGGTGAGACTTCATGAGTCTGATTTTTAATCATAGCATTCATTTGTTTCCATTTTAAAGTGAAAAACTGTATTAATAGCCATTTTAAGTAAGATTAATAACAATGCTAAAGGTTTTATATTAATGAAGGGGTGTTAGGGCGTTATTGATGGGAATGTAGGGGTACACAAAACAAAAAAGCTTGGGAAACACTGTATTAAAACACAAATAAATTCATGTTCGAGGAAAAACTGGCATGAAGACAAAAAATAGCGCCTAGAATTAAAAGGAACTTTAAGTATCTCAAATAGCAGATGTCTATGTGACATGTATAAGGAAAAGTGCAGCTAATGGAAAGGCAGTGAAGGAAACGGAAAGAGAGAGAGAAAAGGACCTGTTAGTGCAACTTCAGCACCAAGGAGAGCAACTGAACTGCCTGATGAAGCACATCAGAATGCCTTCAGCTACACTTCTGCACTGCAGAGGAGCGCTTTGGCCCACCAAGATGTGCCACTTGTGTGGGCAATGCAGTCGAGAGTTCTTAATAAAAATCGGAACCATTCAATAAGTTGGCAGAGAAAGGGACAGTGGCCCTCCGCACTGGGGCAAATCAAACACTCATTGGGCCAGAGATGCGATGTCAAACCATGTGCAGCAAATATTCGAGTGGAGAGGGACAAGTGATATAAAAAAAAGCTAGCTGACATATTTTGGACGGGGCTTGATGGGAACTTTCTGTACAGAGATATGTGCCAAGAAGGAATCGGTGGCAGCTTGCCAAGGCCCCATCCATATGCTGTCTTTACCCTCCATTTCAGCACAAAATGTATAATTTTAAAGAAAAAGAAGTAATGTGCATTGAGGTTTGGGGTGGGGATCTATATTTAAAAAGTATATTTTTTGTCGCAATACCATAGTGATATTCTCTAACAAAAAAATCGATATTTAGACTTTCCGCAATAATAAGAAAACTGATTCACTTACACAGGAAGTATATTGTATTAGATCTGTGTTAAAATAACCAGTATATATGTTGGTCAGCATTTATCTGACACAGTGACCCCTCGATGTGAAGGTCTAACTATAACCTCTGGCTGCGTGTGTGTGTGTGTGTGTGTGGTCTTCTCATATTTCAGTCAATGGGTTTTTATACACCGAAACAGTATTACATAAAGGCTGTTAACACCTTATATATCTATATGTAGCTGCATGTCATTTAAAATTCTTAAGAACAATTTGAAATTCAAATAATCATTTAAAATTCAGATGCTGAAGCTATGTGGCTGTTCTCTTCACATCCAGCACTAGAACAAATCAGTTCAGCTGTCGCCCCCATGAAGTATTTGAAAAGGGGAAGTAGCCAGGGAAAACCTCCAGAAACACAGTTAAGCAGCAGTGTATTTGAAAGCGAGACATGGAAAGGGCATGGCTGCTGTCCAGATGGGTTCAAGTGAGTTCATCTGGATATACAGAAGGGAAAAAAGCACCTCTTAAATAATTAGGGTGGTGTTTTAGAAGCACACGGCTATAAATCGCGCCTTTATACTTTTCCAAATAAAAGTGCCACACGTACAGAAGTTACGTAAAGAGTAAAGTAAAGAGAGGATTAGAATAGCTAGAATTAGCTTATAGAAGATAAATTAACTACTTGGTTACAAATAGATCAACTAAATAACTGATTAAACTTGTTTGTTTGGCTTATTGTCATGCTTTTAGCTCTGGATATTTTATTTGATTTCATCCGAGCCTTTTAATACATTTGCAAAAAAATCTATAATGACGTCAAAATAAAGACTCATATTGGGTCAATTCCAAATTCGGAGAAACGTCTAAGTACTTCCTTCTTTTCTAGGGATGATTATTGTCTGTTCATGGCTAAAACTGGGAAAAAACTACTTTATTTAAAATAACTTTTACAAGTTTAACTAATTGCTGGTGGTTGAGTTCACATGCTAATGCCTTAAACTACACTGTTAAAATGATTTTTTCAAAGGTGTAAACAAAACAAAGATTACTGTTTCAGTTTCAGCCTTTCCGCCATTTCTTTGTAATTATTTGAGAAATTTACTAGCAATTTAAAACATTTTTTTAATCGTCTTACTTCCAAAGTACAGTATATGGCTGGGAAGTCCTTTTTGGAGCTTGAAAATATTAGATCCCACCAACTTTCATTATATGGACAAAAACAGCTTAAACACTCTTCAAATATCTTCTTTTGTGTTTCACAGATGAAAGAGTCATGCAAACTTGGAAAACATGAGGGTGAGTAAATGATGACGACTTATTTTTGGATGAACTGTTCTATTAAGGTCAGAAGGTTAGAGAATAGTTGGACTTTGCACAGTACAGTTCAATACAGTTCTAAACTCATGGAGTTGTTTGGCTTGAAAGTTTTTCCTTTACAAACATGCCATTATAAAACATGTCAATTTTCAAATGTTTTTGAATACAAGGGAACTGGTCTGCATCACTCGAGGGGCAAACCACTCTAAACTTTCCATTTACCCAACAGTTGGCAGTGTGTTTGCATGGAGTAAATCTGTTCTCCTCTCTGCCACTTTGCAAGCCTTTTCAGTTTGCCCACAGACCCGGCCTCCTTACCCATGTTATTTGGATTTACTGATGAAGCACACAAGCCATATGACAACAAACAAGCAGAGAATGGAGCCCCGGCGCTTCTGCCACGGACAGATGTGCGGTGCTTGGCACACAATGAGAGTGCATGGGGGATGGGACGAGAGGGAACAGGGGAGATGGGATAGTGGAAGCTCCTTGGAGTGGACAGGATTGGCAGTGGTCTCTTTGAGAGGGATTTGCATGTTCAAAGCAACCCCGCAATCTAGTCCTGTTCTCAGCGAGACGTGGCTTAAGGGCACTTCTGAGACTTCCTCAGTGGAATTTCAAATTAAGTTTCAGAAGTTAGATGAAGTTAAACCAAGTCATTGGAAGTTTGTAAGTGGGACAACAGTATGAAATCTTTACTCGCTGAGGAATGGTTCCACTCTACCATTACAGACTTGACCAATTATATTAATGTAAAAAGAAAATCTACACCTGTGTCTGTTTTGTTCCTGGAAGAGCTGCCGCTAGCTAATGTAATGGTTCTCAGAGCATGTGTCCGACTGCAGACGAACAAAACTAAATAAGGAATGAAGTGCAGTCTCTAAAACAGAGAAGGAACCAAAACATCATTGTAATTCGGTTAATATGGTGCAAGCAGAAGACTTCAGATTGATCTCAGACAGTTTCAGGTGTTCCATGTGAGATGCCAAAACTGTATAGGTTGGAAAACAGCAGACTTAGTAAGAAACTGATGAACTAGCCACCTGCTAAAGGCACGTTCACACCAAAGACGATAACTTTTACGATAACTATATTAGCATCCACAACAACAGAGCGTTCTGCTTAAGCACACGATGCATTTATGTGATCTACCACTTTAAATATTCAAGCTCTTTAAATATGATAGATATGAACTTTCAGTTGTTTTACAGTATTGTTCATCAGCTGGAAAAAAAATTCTGAAAGTGATTTCAACAATATTGTTCCTCTGTGTCGCTATTATTATTGCTGTGCTACTCTAATTCTATTCTGATAGAGTTAGAACGATTATTAAAACTTTATAGTTATCGTCCTTGGTGTGAACTGCCCTTACAACTGACCTGAAGAGAGGGGGATGCTCGGTATGAAAGTGAAGATGTGTAATCTACACTCTCTCGCTGTCAACAGTGGGCCTCCACACATGCTCACTTTCATCCATGATATTAGTTACATCTGTAGCTGCTATCGCTGATCTTATTCCTGACAAACCAATAGAGAGAGATCTGTCACTGTTAATGTTTCATCCAGATCTTAATTTTAATGCTGTCAGAGCCAATAGCTTGGTGAACAGCGGTTCAACACGTGGCGTGGTTTTGCTTTAGGCATAGGCAACCTGAGTCCAGGCTTCTGATACTTTTTGATCCCGCCCCCCTCATGTTGCTTCCTGTTAAGTCTCTACTAGTGCTAGGCGGTATACCAGTTCATACCGAATACCGGTGTTTATTTTTGTTATGATATGAATTTTTAAAATACGCAATACCGGTGTATGTCGCTTAAACAACGTTCGCAACGCGACACTGTTTGAAAGGGGTCCCTTTTTTTACAGTTGCACTGTGGTAAGGGAACAGCTGCATGTGTTACTAAGCGTGAAAGTTCTGAAACTGAAGCTGTAGAACTAATAGAACGTGATGACACAGAAGAACTCATCCACAATATCCACATTGACCGCCAAAAATATCCACCGCCCCCTGCCATCAGCTCCCGCGCACTATTTAGTGTGGTATTTTTTGACAATATTCACTCATCGTGACAGTAAAATAGGGCATTCTAAGTCAATATACTGCAGTATTTCCTCTCTCAATTAGTAGAAAATATGGTTAACACCCGGTTATGCATGAAAAAAAAATAGGGCCATGTACCGTGAAACCGGTATAATTTTGAAAAATACCGTGATATAATTTTTTGGTCATACCGCCCAGTACTAGTCACTACTGTCCTATATAATAAAGGCAAAAATGCTAAAAAAAAAAATCTTAAATGTAAAAAAATAAATAAAATGTAATAATACTAAGCAAAGGCCAGATTTAAGTGCCCATATTGGATCTCTCTCTTGCTCACAAACACAACAGCTGTCGTTTAGAAATTTTCAGAATGGAATAACGGCTTACTGCATAAAAATCACGTGTAGCATAAACTGTATGACGCCTGCTATTTTCAATGAATGTAATAGTAGTATGATCACATGACCTAATCATATTGCATGTTTAATTCAGGCCATAGCGTCTGGCTGTTAAATAAAAATGATTTTGCATTTTTAGTTTATTTTTGTACAAAATATCTTAACATTAGCCGTACAATTAAAGGGATAGTTCACCCAAAAATGAAAATTTGATGTTTCCGAACTGTCCTGAGCGGCGGCGCGTCCTCCTGAGCACGTTCTCAACAGCAGGCGCGTGAGGCATCTTCTTCTTCTTCTTGCTTTACGGCGGATCGCAGACTTATAAGTGTATTACCGCCACCTATCTCTCAAGTGGACCACTGACGCTCCTAATTGAGATTGTAGATAGAGTGTCAATGGTCCATTTGAGAGATAGGTGGCGGTACATATAAATACTGTTCAGTTACTTGCACAGACCGATCGTTTTGTGTCTTTTCACATCAATGTATCGTCACGAGCCGCAGGGTTTAATCTGGTTTTGTTTGTGTATGTTTTATGAGTCTCAAAGCCGTGATTCCCATCCACTGACATTATATGACTGACAGACTGCAACGGTTTGTGTTAAAAATCTTCGTTTGTGTTCTACTGAAGAAACAAAGTCACCTACATCTTGGATGCCCTGGGAGTAAGCAGATAAACATCAAATTTTCATTTTTGGGTGAACTATCCCTTTAATTAAGTCAAGGAAGAAACTTTGAAAATCATGCTGATATAGTATTGCTTTTATCAAGCAATTAATCACACTAACATGGAAAGCCAAGTAAAGCACATTGCATTGTGGGATACAGTATTCTATGCAGTAAGCTCTGTTATATTCTGCTCATTACTGGCAAATGTAGTTGGTCATCAAGGTATGCATACAGGAAATATGCACACTTAGCGCACAATACTATGTTCAGTGGTAATGGTTAGAGTATTATTATCGTATGCTTTTCTAAACATAGCCTAACTCTCATTAACTCACTGATGTTTTTAAATTAGAATAGTAGGCCTAATCACTAAGGGTCTTCTAAGCTTCTAAACAGCTTAGGAGAATCAATCCCTGGCTAGACTTTTTAAGAAATCCTATAGGCCTAACGGTTGAGCTTGTGTAGTGAGAGGTGTGTCTTCATTTGCAGCCATGAGCATGTGCTTTTGGTGAAGCTGTATCTCTCAGCATCATCTCTGGAAGATACACATTAACAGGATGGTTCGCCTGAAAATAAAAATTCTGTCATCATTTAATCACCATTTTGTTGCTCTAAACCTTCAATTCACTGATAATATATGGACGAAAAACACACATGATAAGCATATTTTCTGTTTCATGTAATAATATAAAGTCATATAGGTTTGGAGAACATCAGGTAGAGTAAATGATGACAGAATTTTCATTTTGGGGTGAACTATCCCTTTAAATTCCTGTCGTCGTATAACACTGCACAGAGAGCAGCCTTGGCGCCAAGTGTGGAATCATGCAGATGTCTAAATATTAACAAACACTCTACAGGGCCTTGTGGCGTTGTGTAAACGCCGTTGCCGTTTCTCGAACAAAACATGTGCCTGTTACATCATGACAACCGCGCGAAACGCGGAGGATAACGTGTGTATCTCGACCTCAGAAAGACGGACAGGTGACGTCATGTACATGAGGAATATTCAGCATCCCATAAGCGAGACAAAGGCTGTCTCAAAACCTAGCGAGCTGCCTACCTGGGCATCACGAGAAAATGTCTTCATTAATGAGTAAATTTGTCTCGTTTATAACAATATAAATGAAATTGAAAAGCTTGAATTCAGTTTATTTTCGGACCTCATATTCTAGTTTTGAGCATAATTCAAACAAACTTAAGTGAGGTTAAGTGAAGCAAACCGTTTGCAAACGGGAAGAAAAATAAATGTAGCCTAATATTCTTCGAAAAAAAAAACTCTTATTAGTACATTATCTTGTTTTAAAAACGAGACAGTAGGCTAATAAGAAAATATTTATTACAGTGTGTTGTCGCGTGCAGCATTTTTAGCATTTTTATGCTGCCTAGGTAGGCAGTACACTAGGTTTTGAGATACAACCAACGACATGCACATTCACCAGAGAGGTAATAATGTTGCATTCTCGTTTCCTTGTCCTTTCCCCTTTTTTCGGATCAGCACTACTGATCCTCCTCCTATCAGTGCTTGTCCTATCAGTGGGACAATTGTTATTACCAGTCGCTGATATCCTGGTTTTCCTTGAATCCTTTGCGTCAAACGCCATCTAAGCTGGATCAAAACATGCATCACATTAAAGAATAATCGACTGTATTAATAGCCGATTCTCTTACCTTTCTTTCATATGCAGCTCACACGACCATTAATCCATCATAAATCAGATATCGCTGCCTGACTCGATCGCGTTTCCCACAACGTTGCAGGACGCATGAGGGAAAATAAATAAATATACCAGTAGCAGCAGCAGCAGCCCTGCCCGTTATTTCCTTGCGGAGGTGATGATAATTTGATATGTCGATGCTGCCATAGAGATGTAAACCTTTCTCAGTACCAAACCCGTGAAATACCACTTCACATGTGTATGGAATGAAATATTAAACAAGTGAATTAATGCCCTAGCCTAAAATAACAGCCCGTTCATTCTGTTTCTCCACACAAAGCTTGCCTCCCACTCGCTGTCTCTTTCTCTCTCACATGCACACGCACACAAAACAGACCAATCCCATTTAAAGAGATAGCAGCAAAAATATCAATAATGCATCTCTTTGGGCTGGTGAGCATTGAATGTTTTGTGAGCGTTGGTTGTAACTCTTCCGTTAGAGAAAGGTGAAGGCATTGTTTCATTATGTAACCACATATTTACATGCGTTTTGAAGACGCATACATGCACAATATATTACACAATGGAACACAATGTTATTAATCTTCATATGGCAGGTAGTTCTAGTAATTAAATTTGTTTGGCGTTCCATAAGTGTTGATATTTAATATTATCATCAGTGTTCAGTGTTGTTATCCTTTTGTCCTCGAAAGTAAAATGATTCATTTGCCCATGGGTATGCATAAAGGTACAATCACATTAGCAAAATTGACATTTCATGGGCAAACAGATTCAGTGCCTTTTGTCAGTAGTATAGGCTATATATATATATATATATATATATATATATATATACTGTATATAACTGTAACACATCAGAAATTCTCTGAAAAAAGTTGTATTTTTATACAATAATAATGCATATTTATTTGCATTGAAATCAACGCTTATTTAAATTTCTTTCAATAACATATTTAAGGTCTCTCTGCAATGTATGCCTAATCCACCAATTTTTAGTCTGTGCATTGTAACATTCTGATGATGCTTTGGCTTCTATTGGAACTATTTAATGGGCAGGTAAGAAATATATAAACTAATTAGCCATTTTTGTCTGAAAGGCAAGTTACTCGTTCTTAACATTGAATTAACTTGGAATTTTGTATGAAAGCAATATCACAGTTGCAGTTTTTTTTGTTGGTCTGAAATGAGCATGGCCTGTGATGGCCTTGTGCCTACAGCCGAATCACAGCTGTGCTGATCTTTTAAAATGCATGACCAATTTTGAGGATGATATTACTTGACTAAACAATATGATTGAATATTGTATGCTCACTGTCTGTACTTTTCTAAAAACAAACAAAAACATGATTCTTTTTTGGGGTGGAGTCAGCAGTCATCTGAATCTGTTTTTACTATTGAACTAATTACAAATGTAATACTTAGTAACTTAATATTTAAATTACTAATATAAGTTTTGGATCATTTAAGGACACTGTAGTGTGCGCTAGCAGATTGTTTGACTCATGCACACTCCAATCAGTCATTTCAGCATTGCCCAGAGGCATAGGATGTATCCGACGCCCATTTTAGCTGCCTTTACATAACTTCTTCATGCTGGCTTCAGTACTCAGCCAAGAAGTGTGCATCTCCTGCAGCAGTTGTTTGGATAAAATTTCTGCCGAGCACCAGCTAGACTCGCTCACAGACCGCTTTACACCTTTAATCAGCAGGTCTGTCAAATGGCTGCTGGTGAGTTGCAGCGTGCGGCTATATGCTCGGCCGCAAGAATTCTTCGGTGCTACCTTTACTCGTTATGCATGCTGAGCGCATCCCGTGTCAGCCTCCACACAGAGTCAGAGAGATAGAGAGCTATCTATTTATAGCCTGCTCACTTGCTCCCACCCACTCCCAGCCTCCCTCATTGGACAGAGCCTGCACAACAAACGAAGAAATCCTATATGCCTATTAGGATCCTACTCAGTCCTTCAGCATAAATAATGGAGGGATTTTGGTGTGGGGAGAAGAAGTGCACCTCCTTAATAATGCATGAGCGTAGGGGCAACTGTGCCTCACTCTTCCGATGGACGAAGGTGGGGTGGATGGGCATGTGACTGTATTGTGTTTAATCATCTATTTAGGGTATAGGGTCTCACTAGCCATCTGGCATACTGAATTTGCCTCTTTAGAGGGTTGCCCTGGGGATTTGCTTAGTTCTTTTAAATTGAGACCGAAGCAGTGTTGTCCTAAATCTAGTTTTTCCTGCACTTTTCCTTTCCTGGGTTGCATGTTTTTGTGGGCCTCTAAATGGAAGGGCCCCTCTCAGGCTCTCCGTGGCTGGCACCAATCTCATCAGTCATGACTTCATGCCATACAAAGGATTCCCTCACAATCAGGCCCCATCCTCGCAGATTCGGCTCACCATTGGTGTGCGTGTCTGTGTACTTTAACTGCAGGTCTAGGGAATCTCATAAAGATGTGCTTACTCTGGATTATTGTACAAAGCAGCTCAGAGAGGGAGACGGTTATGGTCTTATGGCATGTCAATAAAAAGCGAGGTATGTGAGGGACCAAGTTATAGCTGCCAAAACCTGATATTTTCCACTTTCTGCTTCCGTTCTCTTAAACCAACACTTGCGTATTTGTCAGGAAAATTCAGTAATGAGGTCCAGGTTTTCTTCACAGTTGATAATGCAAATAAGAGTAATTCACCAGGATTTCACCAGTGGAGGACTAGGAGTGCCATATTAATAGGAGTTAGTCATCCATGTATTATTTCAGATATAAAAATATAAATAAATCACTTTTCAAATTGTCAAATAAAAATTAACGAAAGCAAATGTTGTTATTAATGTGACAGCAAATTATAGATTGATAAGAACAGTTTCATTGTGATCTTGTGAAGAGTTATGGGGCCGAATACATAGTCTTAACTAATTTCAGTTAGCTAATTTTTCTTTAAGACTGGTCATAACTTCTGAAAGTCAGTTATAAAAATGGAGAATTGTCTATCCAAAAAGTAATTCTGATTACCTCTTGGATAGCTACTAGTTGGTCAAACTAGTTCTGAAGACACAGTCTTAACAAAGTGGCTATGTTCATGCAACCGGCCTATGATAAAAAGATTTAATTAAGGCTTTTATTCACATATGCATATCAATTATAGGTCTCAGTTTTCATTTAAAATATCTTAATTTGGATCTTAAAAATTAACCGATGTCTTATAAACATGAAAGTGAGGAAATTATGACAGAATGTTCATTTTTTGGCTAACGCAGGGCATGGCTGTGAGTGAAATGTGTGAAGAGAAGTTGCCATTTTTAACTCTTTTTATTAATTTTTAATACAAACAGTATTCATTTCTTCATTTCTCCGTACAAACATGCCTTTACACCGTGTTTGTAATCGAGAGAGAACCCTTTATATGGCACTCCTAGTCCTCCATAAAACTTTAATTAAATGCCAGCATGAAAACAATGCAAAGTATGTGGCCATTTGTACCTCCCATCTTATTTTTTTGGTGCAGATTTCTTTTTTTTGTCGTGAGGTGGTGAATGACAACTGCATTGCCTAATTATGCAAAAATCAAAGAATACAAAGAGTGGAAGACACCTGAAAATGCTTCTCTCATTTGCACAGTCAAATCAATCCACCAACGGTAAACTGTGGTCAGGAGAGTTGTGATAACAGCGTAAACCTGAGAGTGAGTTTGACAATCTGTGTGTGTTAAACTAACAAACATCTGCAGGATATTCGAAACATATGAAAATGACTGCAACCGTTTCCAAAAAGTACAAAGAAACAAAGTCAGGACAAAGAAAAGGGAATCTTAGCTAGGTTTCTGCAGGGTTAATGTTTGAGTATTATAAAAAGAAAATTAATAAAATAAATATGTTTAAAGTAATATGTATTTATTTATTTATCACGACCACACCCAC
>NW_015667354.1:1408810-1440576 GCF_001515625.1 Sinocyclocheilus rhinocerous
CACACACACACACACACATATACTGTATATATATATTAGTGCTGTCGATTAATCGCATCCAAAATAAAAGTTTTTGTTTACATAATATATGTGTGTAGAATGTGTATATTTATTAAGTATATATAAATACAAAACATGCATGTATATATTTAAGAAAAATATGTTATGTTTATATGTTCAATATATTTATATATAATATAAAATATAAGAATATAAATACATGCAAATACATGTAAATATTTTCAAAATATCGACTATATGTGTGTGTATTTATATATAGATAAATATACACAGTACACATACATAAACAAAAACTTTTATTTTGGATGCGATTAATCGTTTTGTCAAAATTAGTTTAAAAAAATGCATTTGTTTTATCAGCAGATTAAGGCTTTTCAGAATATTCTAGTATATCATACTTGAGAGATGTGGCATGATTCATAAAGCAGGATTTCAAGCTGGCTGTGTATTTTTATTTTTTTTTATGTAGCAAGGGTCAACAACAACCAATCAGATCGCTCTCCACTCAAGCCTCGCTCTCCATCCAGATGTCACCACAGGCCTCAACAGCTGGAACGATGACTATAGGGTGGGTGTGTAACATGTTCAATTCAGCAATGCTCTGAATTAAAGCAAACCTCATGGAAGAGGATGCAACTGTCCATTGATTAATAAAGCGAACAAGGGCACAGAGTATTAGCATGTAGATCTTACTTTAACACACCAGCCCTCCTCCATGTGTCCTGTGTAATTTAATCCCTTAGGAGGCAGATTTCGGGAATAAAAATGTGTTGCATTGCATCACATCACTCTTTGTGACATAACAGCAATTTGATTCGCAGGGCCTTGTACTTTCACCGTGACTTAGAGACTGATCAGCTTGCCAGTCCAGCAACATGCTGCACTGCGGATGACTCAGCCACAGCTGTTGCCATAGAAACCAGCCTCCTTTGCAATCAGTCTCTTAGTAACAGTGTTGTTGCCAAGTAACCGTATGTGAGAGTGTGTGTGTGTGTTTGTGTTTATCGAGTTACATTCAGATTTCTATGTGAGGGCTTGTGAATCACTGCGTCGCCATTATTGCCCGCTCCAATCGCTCTGAAGACCACTGCTTGACGTAACAAATGCATAAACAAAGTGCTGGTGCACAAACAAACAAAAAAAATCATCATATGACTATCAGCTAAACGGAGAGCATGGACCGCTTCTGGGATAAAAAAAAAGAGTATTAATTTAACTAGAAATAATATTTAGAGTTGGCTATAATATATACACCTTTGAATATAAACTGTTGAAAACAAATGCTCAAATGAGTCTTTGCTCAAGCGTTTTAGAATGACAAAACTAGCATTTTAGATGCTGTGCAATGAGATCAGTCCTTTGGTTGGTCCAGTTTTATGCTGTCCTATATCACAGTCTTTTTTGATGCTCATTAAGGAATTTATTCAGTAAAAGTTTTTCCATCATACTTTATGCACATGTTTTCTTCTAGGCTAAGAAATTTATCCGACTTGGTTGAGCACATGTTTTTTTATGCGCATTTTTAGAATTTATATGCATCTTGGCGTTTCCATCCAGCGTTTTTAATGTGATATCCCAAAATGCGTATAAAAATAGGTGGATGGAAACATAGCTATTGAAGCTCAAATGTGTGACATTCTGTTTTCCATATTTAATGCACCATTACCATATTTGGTGCCATATTTAAATCAGTCTAAACTTTTATTTTGGGAGACGATATACTGTATGTTGTCGCTATGTTGTATTTTTGTATTGAGATATATTGTGAAATGATATGTAGTTGCACCCCTAGTTGTCTGCATTTTCAGATTTTTCTTATCCAGAGTTTGGTGCTGTCATGACAATTCGTTGTCTGTTATGTCCCTAGATGCACTCGATGTCAAGCAGCGCCTCAAAACGATGTTAACAACGTAAATAAACACGTTTTGTGTAGGGATTGAGAGGGTGGCAATTAACGGCCGATGTACAGTGTGAGGGGTTGAATAAGGATGGGATCCGGGGCCCCTGCTCAGCAAACAATGCAGATCTCTCAGCACTCGGTTGTTCATTCATACCGGCTGCAGCAGCCCACCCACAAGCCGCTCCACCTACAACAGGAGCCCCTCTCCAGCTTGATTGACGTCATTGCTGACGCACAGGGCCCGGAGTGGCCCGCAGATCAAAGGCAGCCACGCGCAAGCCTGAAAAGGAAGTATTTTTAGCTGGCACTGAGAGGGGGGATGGAGGGGGTAGCAACTGGTCTTTGTCTAGCCCCCTCAAACAGCATATGCAGCATTGTGCTCCTCTTTTCTCCCCTCAATCTGTCATTCGTCTCCATTCCCTTCTGTTTTGCTCAAGGATGTCAAACCACAAACTGTACGTCTACCAGATTGGCTTCATTCTGTCCTCGGTAACAAGTTTGGTTGTGGGGAAAACGTAATCCTAATGCTCTCTCACAATTTACTTCCACTCCACAGCTGCCATGTAAGGGATTTAATGCGTTTTCTGTCCGGTGTCCAAAATCATTCTGCATGGTCACTGACATCACATAGGATGGTTGTGTGCAAATGCTCCCGATGGTTTATCAAAAGCCTTTAGTGTGTGTTGTATGGCTGATACACAGGGTGTTGTTTATCATTGCTGAACCGAACAGAATGGAGACGTGCTGACTTGCATTGGTGTGTCTGAATTAGTATTTGTCTACTAAATGACTACATTTTTCTGGTGTATTCCGTATAGTTGCTCTGTCAGCATTTGCACAAGCGTGTGCATCCATGGGGGGAAGTGAACACAACTAGAGTGCCGAACAAACTGTGGCTTTACATTAGGGGTGGGAATCGTAAAGAGTTTAACGGTTGTAAGGAATAAAGGTTTGCTAAATGACAATATTTAGCAAACAAAAATTAGTCTTTAGAGGTGGCAAAAATTATTTCCAAAAATTGACCTGAAAGCATACTTCACACAAAAATGAAAATTCTCTCAAAGTTGACGCTTCGAAAAAACATGCAAAATGAACACAATGGTAAGCCATGAGACCACAGTGGATGAATTGGTGTCTTTTTAAAGGGGTAATTTACCCAAAAATGAAAATTCTGTCATTAATTTCTCATGCTCATGTCATTCCAAACACGTAGGACCTTTGTTCATCTTTGGAACACAAATTAAGATATTTTTGATGAAATCCGAGAGCTTTCTGACCCTCCATAGACAGCAACGCAACTACCACATTCAAGGCCCAGAAAGGTTTTAAAGGTCCCCTGAAATGCTTAGAAACATGCAGCGTTACTCTATGTGTTGACGTCATTTTAACTGAAACAGGAAGACAGGGCGGGACATATCAAGCAGCCCCGCTACTTTTTAAAATAGCCAATAGCGTTCGTTTATATCACAGCTTGGGCTAGAGCCGTTCAGAGCCGTTGAGCTCCGTAAAGCCGCATTTGACAGGGTATGCCAGCCACAATCTCATCCATATTGCTATAAAATATAGGATTCTGTGTAGAATTCAAATAGCTCCGATACATTTTGTGGTCTGCGGCGACTCGCGCATGTGATCCGCTCCGTGCTATCGTGTCTCTGGACCGGAGCAGAGTGTGTGTGCGGTGCGGTGGTTAGCGTGTGACAGCGCGAAACCAGACTTCTTTTTTTCCTCAATGAAAAGCGTATTTACATTGTTTGAATCGTTCCCTGTCCCCTATATAGTGCACTACGTGCAATTCACTGAACAGAAAATACTAATTCTGTGGACAAGTGACCGATTTCAGCCGCGGCTTCAGCGTCTATTTTATAGTGTAGGGGGCGGGCGCTTCGGATTCTAGAGAGCATTTGATTGGACAGAAAGTTTGATGAGAAGCTGAAGTACGATGTGACGTCAAAAAAATCGTTGAGCCGTTTTGGCAGAAGTGACGAACTGCAAGCTTTGAATGCTTATATCTTCTAAATGCGAATTTTGTCACTGTTTTGGAGCACACTGCCTTATAGATAACCTTAAGACTAACATATTGATACTAGCACCCAAAAAAACGTTAATTTTGATTTCATGGGGACTTTAAGCACATCTGTTAAATAGTCCATGTGACATCAGTGGTTCAACTGTAATGTTATGAAGCTACAAGAATACTTTTCGTGCGCAAAGAAAACAAAAATAACTGTATTCAATGATTTCTTCTCTTCTGTGTCAGTCTTAGGCATGCGGTCACGAGAGTACCACGACACATGCGTGTGATGCTGCTGATGCAGGAGCAGGATGCGCTGCACCTTATTTACAAGCAGAGGAAGACACATGCTGTAAACATGTCTTAAGATTTCGACAAAGATGACTTGCAATTTTTTGCTCAGCCTTACTTATTGAGCCAGAATATACAGACAATGAACTAAGAGAGATGGACGCATGCGTCATTTTACTCTCGTGAACACACGTCAAAGACTGACACGGAAGAGAAGAAATTGTTGAATAAAGTCATTATTTTTGTTTTCTTTGGACACAAAAAGTATTCTCATAGCTTCATTACATTACGGGTGAACCACTGATGTCACATGACAATTTTTACGATGTCCTTACTACCTTTTTGGGCCTTGAACGTGGTAGTTGTGTTGCTGTCTATGAAGGGTCATAAAGCTCTCGGATTTCATCAAAAATATCGTAATTTGTGTTCTTAAGATGAACGAAGGTCTTACGGGTTTGGAACGACATGAGGGTGAGTAATTAATGACAGAATTG
Organism: Sinocyclocheilus rhinocerous; assembly: GCF_001515625.1. NCBI lineage: Eukaryota > Metazoa > Chordata > Actinopteri > Cypriniformes > Cyprinidae > Sinocyclocheilus > Sinocyclocheilus rhinocerous. The sequence continues at coordinate 1,413,528 of NW_015667354.1, forward strand.
TCAATTTTGAGGGAACTACACCTTTATGTAAAATGATAGATGTCTCAGAGGAAAATATTGATAGGCCTATTTATAAGTTTTTATTAATATCCTCTATAAAACATCGCCGACTGTCAAATGCAGGTTCATGAGTTCAAGTGCATTGTTTAACTCTCGCAAGAAATGATGGTTCTCTGTGCTTCCACACCACCTCTCACACAAATTTGACAGCTGACTGGAAGCAATAGTTTCTATGGATGGATTAATGTAGTTTTGCATGGTTTTTGAAGCATCAACTTTTTTCAAAAAAATTCTATTTGTGTTCATCTGAAGAAAGTCAGTCATATATGGGACAGCATGAGTGAGAGTAAATGATGAGAGAATTTTTCATTTCTGGCTTGAGTATCCTTTTAATTATATAATTGATACTGAACAAACAAAAATGTGGTTATTCATTTATGAAATACTTCTGACAATATGGATCTTTAACTACACAATTTCATATGAACAACAAAGGTCAACAGCTGCTGAACTATAATTTGTCTTACAGCTCATTGAAAGTTGAAAGTTTCACTAAAAAAAAAAAAAAAAAAAAAGAACTCATTAGTGACTCATTAGAGTCTTTTGTTCAGCAGTGGCACTACGCCTTTGCACTATATTTTGCTGATATGCTAAAAAGAACTGGATCATAAGAATAATTTGTACTGGAATCAGACTACACTGGTTGAGCTGTATGCTTTTAACCCTCTATATGGGATATCGTCATTTATAAATGACACTAAGAAAATTGCATTTAAAATACAGTATTAATGTTCAGCCAACAAAATGTTATTTTAGTTATGTCAAATGACATCCCCTTCAACCAGTAAAATAAAAATGTATAAGCCATGTGCTTCACAATTTTGGCAACTAAGTAGTAAAGGAGACATTAGCACATGTTAGGTCACATGCTCTCAAGGCTCCATAGTGAGCTCATTTTAGACTAGAGAATACTTATAAATTCAAGTTATAAAAAAATATAATTGTACATCCAAATGTGTTTTCTAAAGTTTTTTGTCATTTTCAATGCACTTTTATAAAAACAACAACTCAGAGACCAACAAATCTGAGTCCTATTATGTGATGCATATTTTGTGTAGCTGGCACTATTGACCAGCATTGGCGGGGAGTATAATAGCCTTTATGAATGTGTTTTAGGTTCATTTTTGTAAGATGTTTGGAAGATGGAGAGACAAATCTGTTCTTATTTCAGAAAGTATTGATGATAGTGATATGAGTGCATCAGAAAATCAGGTTGTAGTAATAAAACAAGTATTTGAAATTCCAAGATGAAACACAATGTTAAAGTTGTTTTAATGCTTTTGAAACACTAAAACATGGTTTTCAGGCAGTGAAATTGCACCCGAATTTGTCTCAAGTTTTAGACATTTTCACCCGCAAGTTCCAAATCAAATATAGCAGCACAAGAAAAAAATTGAATGTTCATCAAAAAAATTGAATGTTTTTTGAAGCAGTAAGACTTTTTCACTTCTTTTCAGATAGTGAAAAAGCATTTGATCGTGTGTGAAGTTTCAGACAATTTGCCAAAAATAATTTACCCTAATGGGACAACGTCAGTTATAAATGACGGTTCTCTAAAAAAAAGATCAAAGGTTAGATGAAGAAAACAAATTTTGGAAAATGATTTTACTCCTAAATATATGTAAAATATAAAGTCAATAATTTTTTACGCTGTAAATTCACAATTAGTCCTATAGAGGGATAATTCACTAAAAAGTATGTGCTCAAAAGAGCCATTCATTCGGGTGTCGGACCTTACTGGTTGCTCTATATGTGTTTGATTCATTAAAATGAATCAGTTCATAAGAATTATACATTTAGGTGTCCAACTACACTGATTTTGCGGTATGTTATTGATTATCTAAAAAAACCCAAAAGAATCACTCGTTCTGTAATGGGACAGCACTGGTTGAGTTCCATGCCTTTGATTCACTAAAAAGAACAGGCTCATAAGAGCCATTCGTTTATGAGTTGTATCATTAACTCACGTTTGCTCTCTTACTTGGTGACATAAAGCAATTCACAATACAAACAGAATCCCATCAAGCTTGATATGATTGAATTTATGATTATTTTAAAAGCATCCTGAAAAGAAAAAGTATCAGAAAGACAAAGAAAGAAACACTTTATGAACTGCTGAGACGGCTGACGTAAAATGTGTATTACTGGAGTTGGAGAAACTACATTAATAATTTCCCTCACACCTCCAGACTCTAGATTTATATTTTGCAACCCACACATGTTGAGGAAAAACAGACAAGCGTTTATGGCTATCTGAGTCCTCCTTGTGGTTGTTATAGTGGTACTACATCAAGGACTCACAGAATAGATTACACTCATGTGTTATATCTATAACATTGATCTAATTTTCTGTTGTGTCACTGGTATACTCAAACACCACAGTAATTCAGAGTAATTCAGTAATTCATTCTCTTTTTATTTAATGGATGTAAAATAGATATAAATACTTTATTCAAAAGCACTGGTTACACTGGAGAGTGTTGTGATTTTATTCTACTACTGATCCCCCTCCAAAAATACTAAGGCTATACATCTGTGTGTCTGATGGTAATGCCATATTACTTTTGAATACATATATCATAGAAACAAATTCATGTACCATTTTATTTGCATGCTACTTATTCATTACTCAGTGGCCCACTTTAAGAAATAGCATAATACTGATTGTTATAGTTCCATATTATTTTTGGTTTATTTTATTTACATGGTATTTATTTATTTGCTACCTTATTCATCACTCTGTGGTTTAATTAAATTAAATTAATTTAAACATGGGGGGGGGGTAAACATGTTTTGTATGTCTACTAGGACACACAAAAAAATTGTATGCCCTAATAAAAACTGCTCTTTCTTACAAAAAGTGACGTAATGGATTTATGTGGACTGTTTCTTTTATTACTCTGAACAGTAGATGGCAGCAGAGGTAAAGCTTTTTCTCTGAATATATGCTGAACATATTTATTTGCATTTGTTACATCGGGTTGTTCATAGTTTTATTTGAACTTGTTTTATAATAATTTGTTTCATATTGTAATTATACAATATAATATTATATTTTGGATTTATATACGCTATTTACCATTGTTTTATTGTTTTTCCCTGCTGTCTAAATCAGAACAAGTCTGTGATCTTTTTTGATTTGCGGCCCACCTGTTGAGAACTTCTGTAACATCTCATGCCAGTGTTTTTGCTTAATGATGAAAGTTGATGAGGATCGTTAACCACTCCAGCAACCAACTTTTCCCAAATGCAAAAGAGTAACAGATCAATTCCTGTCAGTGCGTGCTCCCAACAGGATGCTATAGTTCCTCCAGAGGGCAGAATAGTGCAGATGAAGAAAATCGTGATTCATTGTTTATATAAACTGCCTTAAAGAATATACAGCTCAGAGCCTGGAAGCCTTTTGAGAGTCGGCTTGGGAATGTGATGGCTTGTGTGGAATATGGATCAATGGATGTTTTGGTGTCAGCTTTTGACAGAATCCCTTGTGAGAGTTGAGCATCAAACAGAAGGCTCTTCAAAGAGATGTTTGTACTGTCATCTCCCAATACTCTGCTCAGTAAACCAAGACCCATCTTGCGAAGCAAACAGAGGAATTAAGGTGACAGGAAATGGTATGTGGTTTACAACAAAAGTAGTTGGTGAAATGGACATTCATGGGTTTAAACATTTATCTTACTGTGTGGTCTAACAATGAGTGTCCACACTAATATAACTTTGTGAATGTATAAATATCTAATGAAAGGAAAAATAATACACCACAGAGGCATATGGTTAATGACAGTAAAAGGAAAAAGATGAACCCACAGGAGTGCTCTTCCTGCTGGATATTGAGCACATTCATTACACTGTCCAGCTGTTGCTGAAGCGTCTATATCATCATCATCATGACATTAGCTGCCTCTGAGGGAATACGGAAATCTGAGATCGCTGAAAAAAAGGGGGTGAAACAAAATGAGTTTAATTGTTACCGTTCTTATCCATCATAAACAAAATAGATTTGCTCTTTAGTTCTTAAGTTGTTATAGCCTACTGGGTTTTTTATAGGGTTCCTCTCTTGAGTTACTGCTTTTTCTGACTGCAGTTTTCAGTTCATGAATAACATGATTGCTAATGCTCTTTGAAGAGAGGTTTCTTTTTAAATCAAATTTAGTCGTACATCAAATGAGCTTGATTTTACATGCGTGATGACCAAGACAACCATTATAGCAACTTATCAACTTACGTTTTTAAAATACTTCAAACTTTCTCAAAATTCGAAGACTGCATTTAATTTTGTTTTAGAACAAAAATGTTAAAGTCTCTTTAAGTAATGTCACAGGCCTTGATCTACTCATAAATCTAAAACTTGTGAATATAATCTTCCGGCTGACATCATCACGGAATTAATTATTTGTTTATGTTTTGCAAACTTACACTGACACCTAGTGGCACAAGTGCAGCATCAGACAGCATTGACTAGTCATGTGATCTCAACATGGCGTCCCCATGGGTTGACCTACCTGCCCATGTCAATTTTATATGACTGATGTCTTCATCTCGTGTGAGTTTACATGATTTTAAACTTTAAACAAAAAAATAAAGGTTAGGTTTATTGCATTAATTTTTGCATTTTCAACTGCAGACCATTGGATGCTGTTGTATATTTACAGAAGGTGGCAAAACTATCAAAAATGTTATGACAATGTAAGTTTACTCACCAGTGGCTGTACTCATCATTATACCGATTTCAAGTAAACGATGTTGAATGAGCATAAATACACTGCTGTTCAAAAGTGTAGGGTATGTAAGATGATTTTTCCCCCCGTAAATACATCGCCTATGTTCACCAAGACTGCATTTATTTGATTAAAATGTGAGATATCATTACAATTTGAAAATAACTGATTTGTATTTTGATATATTTTATAATGTAATTTATTCGTGTGATGCCAAAGCTGAATCTTCAGCATCATTACTCCAGTCTTCAGTGTCACATGATCCTTCAGAAATCATTCTAATATGCTGATTTGATGGTTAAGACATATTTCTTATTATAATCAATATTGATCAACTTTTGATTGGTAAACAGACACTTTTGATTGTTTTTTTACTGTGATATGCACTTTCAAAACCCACTTCTCATTCACCATGTGATTGTAATGAGAACATTACGATCTACTCTGTTCATTACACATTCAAATATCACGTCATCTTGGCTATCACTTTAAGTGTGCTTAGTTTCTAGATCAGGCCAGTGGTTTAGTTAAAAGCTCCTCTGATGGATCTGATGTCCCAGCCAAGGTAATTGATTGGTAATTAAGGTGAACGTGTTTCGCGGTGGGCCTGGCCTCACCTGGCAAACTAGGTCATTAGAGAGGACAATATGGCATGGCAGCTGTTTCACCTGTCACAGGGGTTCAGTCTATGCCAGACTCCAAACAGCCCTGTAAAAGGTGAGAGAAATATCTCAGACTGGCAGTGAGTAAAATCCATTATGTTTGTCTGCCCTCCATAGCTCAGAGCAGCAAAGCCTAATGAGAATTGACCAATGTGAATTGATTGATATCGTTGTGGAGACCCCACATTATTTATTAAGCTGTAATCAACCTCCCCATATGCACAATTTGATTATCGCTAATCACATAAGTGAGTGTGTCTTTTTTTATATGGAGACCAGTGGACTGCATTTATGAGTTACTTGAAAAATCACTACAGTGCTTTGCGAAAGGATTGTTTAGAAAAAAAAAAAGTTAACTCTTTATTAGGCAGCTTGCTTGCAAAAATGTTTGCATAATGCCTTATGAAAAGACAATTAAGAATAGGAGAGAATAATAGAAATGAATATAGATAGTGAAGCATCATTCAAGAAGAATTAAAAGTATTGTTCATAGAGTTCATAAAGTGTAAACACACGTTATGCGTGTATGTTTCACACAGAATCACATACATCACATTATTTGCACTGGTAGCATGGTAACAAAATGTTCGCACAAATGATTAAAATGTTCCGGAAATATTCAGTCCTGACAAATGACTGCTACCATTTGCATTGGTACAACACATTGCAGGGAAGCTGTGCAAATGAACTGTGTAAAAGTGCTTTCTATTGAGTGCATTACATTAGCTGCATACATTAGTACATTATAGCTGGTGCTATGAAAGTCATAGTTATATGGCAGGGTACGTTCTGTGTATCAATTATATAAATGAGAATATGTCAGAAGATAATGCTCAGAGAATGTAAACACCATGTGATATGAGCTACAGTCTGATGTACAATTGCAACTGCAGCCAAAGGAGCACAAATCAGTTAAAGAAATGGTGTGAAATGGTTTTTCTTTGTAAACATGCGCGCTAGATGGATGATCTTGATCGTTTTCAGCATCTCGCACGAGACACAACGTTCTAAAAACGTGACACTGAAGTTAAATGTTTAAACTTTAAAATATAAAATAATAAAATGAAATGAGAAAAATTCAAATAAAATGCAGATTCACCCTTTGACAGTAGGTGGCGCTTACAGAATATTAGAATACCCCGCTCTGTTTGCTTGGAGATGCATAGTTTAATTCTGCTGTAGCTTCGTTTGGAGCTATTTTCGTTGACAGAGTAAAAATACACAAATTAATTGGCAATATTGTCTCCAAAATGTAAGGTACTCAATATAAACTTATATAAACTTAAACGTTATTTATGGAATTGTTTTCTAAAAGAAATATCACACCCGGTGTAAGATGGAAAAACAGTGGCAAGGAATGACAAGAAACACCATCAGGGCTTGTCCAGTCTAGTTAGGCAGATTTTGGACACAAGCACCTGAACCATCTGTAGCTCTTCAGGATTAATCAATCCATTGATCTAATTGACGGAGAATTCCAGCGAGTGTGTCACTGAGACTGCCGTTAACAAATGACAAATGAACTGGGGTGCCATCAGTTCCAATTAGTCTCACAATGTGACTCCACAATACATTGCTTATGAGGGGATATAATTCATGTGAATAAAGCTATCGATTGCAGGCTAAAGATACAAATTAGCGTGTATCATTACAAATGTTCCCGCACTCTCATTTTTACAAAGCACCAATTTTCTTCCCCAAATGAAGGTTTTTATAGTATTAGTTTTATTTACGTTACCCATGTCATGAATTTACATAGAATTTCAAAGTACAAAACTTTTGGTACAAGTTGTCTCCTCTGCCATATATTAAAGACTAATTAGATTTATTTACATTTGCTGTGCCCTTGAACAAGCTGCTGGATGTAACTCAATCTTGCAGTATTTGTGTCTTAAAGAGAATATGTAGCCCAGTTGCTTTTGGCATCTTCCTCAGATCAGGCATGCATTTCACTAGAATAAAGAAAGATCTCTTCAAGGTTGTTTTAAATCAGCCACACTAAAGCTAGTACCTTTTTTTCTGCTTTCTGCAAATCAGCTACTGCGCTTATTGAATGTGAATATTAATCATGTGGTGACAAGTAATTCATGTTTTAGAATCAAAGATTTTATGTTACACAAGAATCATTTTTGTAATGTTTTTTTTTAGAAACCATTATCAATTTATTTTTCAAATGAATTGCATAATTGATATAGGCTAGCTATGCTGTGGATGTGTATACTAAATCTCATGTTCTCATATTAAGTAGAGTCATAACCTTATCTCACAGAACTAAAGTAGCTTATATATTATATATTAAAATAATGGATGGTTTCTGGTTAGTTTGAATAACCGAAAAATAAAGAGGGAGTCAGTGGTGATCTCAGTAATAGCTATGAACCACTGACAGAGAGTCTGATTCAACCTGATTGCACCTTGTGACTTTTTTGACAGATGCATTTAAAAAAAGAATGCTTTCATTATGTTTGTTAGTGAATCAGATGTTGCAGACAGGAGGCTGATGATATCTGATGAAACCAACACAATTTAACGACAATTTGTATTTTTCATTTTAGATAATTACTGGGTAATTTGTATGAATTTGTATGATATCATATGCACATGTTCATACAATCTGCTTACACCCCAGTGACTATTATGTTTAGTGGTGGACCTTCATGCTTAATTTTTTTTTAATTTTTTTTAATTACATGTTTTTCTATGATTCACATCATACAATTTCATACAAAATCTGCACTTAAAAATGGTTTTCCTGTGAGTTTGGGTTGGATGAAATGGCATACCCATGTACAATTTTCTTGACCGACGACGTTCTTGTTCGGAACTCTGAAAGCTCGATTATTTATTTTTTCTTTTCTTTAACTGAAATAAAACGTTTTGTATGTATGCAGCCCTGCTACACCAAACCACACAGTTTAATAACTATGCCTAATAGGGTATGCATGAATGAACAATCCCTAGAATTGGCATATTCCCACTGAACAAAAGTAATTAAATGTGAAGAGTGGTAGACGATGTCATAATGCCCTCATAAATGATTCAGAATTGTAGATGAGTATAATAAACGAAAGAATGTTTCAGAGGCAGCTCTATTGTGTTTCCAGAAAGCTTCTGCAGTTCAGTTAATATGCTCCAGACTTGCACAACTATAAAACTCTGCACAGATAAAATATATGCAGGTTTTCAGACGGGCCACTCTGAAGCTGAGCTATGAGAGAGGGATACAGCCCCATTCTTTGTGACTGCTTACATAAATCTCCTGTATCCATTAAGAAGTGGTCAGTGATGCAGGGCAAAACACGCCCCCCCCCCCCATGTCCGCCCACACTGTACCTCACCAGCCGTCACCCCATTCAACCAAATACATCACATGTGTAAGTGACGCTGCGGAACAAATCCCACCCACTTAAAGGACATTAAAAACTCAGACGGGTCAATGCAAGGTGAACTGCAGCTGCATATTGTTTATAGTTTTTTCCATTGTAAGTCTATCATTTAAATTAATATTGACATAGAAGGCCGGTGGCCTTGTTGTAATTCTGTAGCAGTTAAATTTTCAGCTGTCAATTATTGTTGCAAAAAGAAAATATAGTGAGAGAGAGAGTGAGCAAGTTTCCATTCCAGGGCCTATTCCTGTCCTACAGATGGAGTTTGATTTGACCATCCATCAAGCTCTGATAAGACCTTTGATTATTCTCCGTCTGGAGCATATGTCAGGATCTGAGAGACCAATTGAAATCCCATGATGATGGAGAGAACAGTCTATCTGACATCGAATTACAGAGCATCTTGTGTAGATAAAACGTACATGGGCGTTTCTTCAACTGTGAGTGCATTTAGCCCTGTGGACATTTTTAAAAGTATATTTAATTTGTCTGCTAACAGCATCCAACATTTCATCTTTTTCATTTTTCACTGGAACTGTTGTCTCCTTGGTAAACAAGTACACTAATTAAAAAAAAAGACTTGATAAAACTAATTTACTGTATATTATATTTATAACATTTTATTATTACCCTAATTAAAAAAGATGCCATCATTTATTTAAATATTTTATACATTTATTTCATACTAAGTATAATTCAAAGCCATTAGCATATTAGTATTTTAGTATATTATAGGAGTATGTCTTTTTGCACAATGCATATTAAGCCTAAAATGTGTTTTAATGTCACTATTGATGAAGATTGTATGATCTTTGAATAATTTTGGTTTTTAAATGCAAGATATTTAAAGTGTACCTGAAGTATACTTGCAATAGTTCCACTTTAGCACAATCAAATATACTTCAGTGTATCTTTAGTTGGACTTCAGCACTACTTCCGCACAAATAAAGTGCATTAAGCACAAAATCAATTTAGTACACTTTAAGTATACCAGTTTAGTATAATAAAAGTACAATTGCAGGGTATTTTTATTTAGCACATAAATATGTAAATGTATTTGTAGTATACTTAGCATGAAATAAATGTATTTCAACTACATTTTAGTATATTTATTTTTCAATAGGGTAATAAAATTTAAAATAACTGTTTCCTGTTTTAATATAAATGTATTTCAGATACATTTTAGTATATTTTTTCACTAGGGTAGTTTTACTATTATTTATTGTAAAAATGTCTTGCCGTTATTTTTGAAAAACAGCAAAAGTGTTGAAAACCACATACCGTGCCCAAAGAAACACCCACATATTTGAGTCCTTAAGAATTGGTGTTAATCTGAAAACAGCACATCCTGCTAAAAGGAGTCATATGATGCGATTTCAATTTTTCCTTTCTCTTTGGAGATTTCACATGATATTAAAGACTTTAATAATAGTCATTTAAGAATATAGCATGTGAGTTTTATGGACAACTTGTTGCTTGTTTAGACTTTAGAACACCTGTCATGAACTTTCATTTGAAAGAATTCACAACACTTCTTAAATGTCTCTTTTTGTTTTCCTACAGAAACAACCGACGGGCCAGGAACAACAAGAAGGTAAATAGCTCTCAAAAACTCTCACTTGTGGTTGCATTACCATGCTACAATTAGAAATTGTTTGATTTATTCAATCTGGTAATGATTTATGCCATGTCATTGGAAATGATTGTCATTACACCACAGCCTGTATCTCTGGTTTCATGTGCAGCACGCTGCTTATTTTACGCTTAATTTCAACCTCCATTTCACCCACGGCAAGGAACATAATTTATTATAATTTACATGTCTTAATTACTGTTATCTGAGCAACATCGGGGGCAGGAAGCGCGAGAGATTCCTCTCATCTGCAAAGGAGAATAAAGCTGGATCTCAGGCCAGTCATACCTTCAGACGTAGTCGTATCATGGCGACAGGGATGCCAGTCACTTCTGTCCGCCTAATGAAAATTACACAAATGACCCGTCCAGTGGCCGTCTCGAAACGGCCCTGCAGCAGGTGCACCTCATAAACTCTTTCAGCTGCATTTCATTACCTACCATGACTAAACATTATGTAAATGGCGAATATATGCTCTGAAAACAATTGCGGTCTGTCGTTTTGTATGTGGATAAAAGGAAGCCAATTTTAGACCGTTTTGGTTTCATCCCTGCTGTACAAATGAGTTTCTTTGTTTTGCGCATAATTTGCAGAACTGAAAGTTATAATACTGTAAGCGATGCCGCGAGGCGAGAGACACACTGCTGATGCACTTTAATTAGTGATGGCTTCTCCTTGATTTATCACCAAACCGTGATGAATTTCTCCTCTCCCTCTGCGCTATCTCTTGCCCCAAATGCCAGCTCATTGTGTTTCATCTCCAGGGCTGAAATTGAGCCTGTGCCGCATGACCCTTCCTGTAAACCATAATGAAAGCAGCTTTGTATTGTTTGCTTTGTAAAACCGAATGTGAAAGGAGGCTCTTTTCCATCACTGAACCATCCCCCGTCGATGGCAGAGCAGTGTAGTGTTAATTCAGATCTCTCTGTGGTCTGCTGTGAATCCCTGGTGCCATATGGAGATAGATGTAATTGCTTTTCACTTAAGGTAATGATAATCTATGTCCAATAGTACGATGGCCACCCACAGGTCAGCGGTCTAGTTAAAGAGCAATATTATGTAAAATAATCAGAAAAGGCGGATCTGATGCATCACACTGTACTTGGGGCAGATGGCAAGAAAAACCCAGCCGAAACAAAAAATGATGGATGAGGGATGAATAAGAGGATGGATGGATGGATGTCAGCCGATTTTTCCAGATGTGCGGCACGCCTTCAATGGCCCAGCATTGAAAAGCTCGCTATAGATTCTTCCCTGTAGATTTCACCCACTAGAGGAAGCACTTCACTAATGTATGTGCTTATAAAGGCACTATGGACCAGCAAGATGTTATTTGTAACTTGAATATGCATTGATTATAGAAAGCATTCATTAAGTGTTCTCATTAAACATACAGGGCTTTTTTTTTAGTAGGGAATTCTAGAAGAGACTGTAATAGAAATCACAGCAGAAGCTTGACTCTGTACTCTTACTAATTCAGACTCACAGTTTGACCACACAATGGCACAATATGTTGTGCCATCTGTAAAGTCTTTGGAAATTTCATAATGAACTCGAGTCGAATGTTAGTGAAGCACATTCTGTAGGTGTATGTGTGTAATTTCCACTACCAAACAGAACTGCAAAAATAATTACTGTTTTCAAACATTCTTCCCGTTTAATTCTGTTAATGGCTTTTGCACGTGCATTCTTCTGTCAATGCGAACGGACTACCCTAATTAAATACTCAACAAGGAGCTTCCTGAAATACTTAATGCACCGCTACTGAATCTGCTAACACCGCTACTGAATATACACTCCAGAACAAAAGGCTGGAATGAGCCGGTTCTTCTTAATGAATCATAAACATACAGCACAACCAATGTAGTCCATTTTCTGAATTAATGGCTCTTGGTTCTGGTTTGTCAGTTTTTATTTTACTTTATTTTTCATGTTTTTAGTATTATTTTTTTAATAATTAAGTATTGAATGACGCAAAAGTTATTACAAACATTATTTTTGATCAATTGGCAATTTCAGTGCACTGTTTTGTATTTTTCCAAACATTAATTCCTTGAACGTTTTAAAGCAAGTCATTCAGATGTTGCTTGGTGATTTTATCAATGCTGATTATTTACACGTCCCACTTATCTGGCATACTGCTTTTTGCATGTGTAGCAGGGATGTATGGTACTGTATATTTGGACACAGTGACTGTCTGTAGTTACAGGTTTAAAAAAAAAAAACTTTATAAGGAATTGCATTAATGTGCAGTGGGAAAAAAACAAAACAAAAAAATAGGCTTGCAGATGTTTTGATAATGTATGAAGTTGGGAAAACTGACATCCACTCTCCGTAATAACAAATGAATGGAAGTGTGCTCGCTGTCTGTACAATTTCACACAATTACATGAGTGTTAAAGAGCGTTACATTAGCATAAGCTTCATCTGCTAGCTTTCGCACTGCAAGATCAATCCCTTTTAATTTGACTGGCTGTTTGATCTGGGCTTCCGCTGAAGGCATGTTCTACACCATGCAAGCGCTTGCTACAGCAAGCAGTTTTATGACTTCTAGTGTAATTCAATAGCTTGAATAGCATAAATCCCGAACTCACAGAAAATGATTCACTGAGAAGGACTGCGCTCACAGACATGCTGTTGAGCTCCAGATGTGAAAAAATAACATTCCCTATAATAGCAAATGCAGGATGTCTTCTATATATCTGTCTATCTATCTATCTATCTATCTATCTATCTGTCTGTCTGTCGCACTTGTGAGATATACAAAGTTGCGATTACCTTTTGGGTTGAAAATGTACAAGGCTTTCAATATTTATATTGAATGAAACATTGTTCATGTCCTTTTTTACAAAACTTAACATTTAATTTTGTGTGATGGTATAAAATGGTTAAATTTGGCACACTTCTTCTATACTTAAAAATGAAATGATTCACAAAAATTTGGCCAAGGTGGAATATATATACATATATGTTTCTAAAGAATAAAGAACTGTTGTGCTTAATTTTCTATATCTTCTAGTCTAAAAACAAACTTGAAAAAAATTCAAGATGACAATTTTGTTCCTCTTTTATCAAATGAAAAAGACAGGATTATAGTGCATACATAGATAAATATACAATTTAGTACATTCATTAATAGATAGAATATTCCATTCATTGTATGTACATTAAAAAGATGTTCAAAATATTACAAAAGAAAAAATGATTTGGGGTCAGGGTTTACAATCTTGTCACTGACTGCTGCTAATCAAGCCAGTAATGCACGACAATAGACAGAAACAGGCAAAATCCAAGTGGCAGTAACCTTGTATACCTAGTGGATGTTGCAACTGAAATGGGCTGTGCTTCTCCTGTGTTCAGCTGCAGCAGTATTGAAGGCAGGATTTAAACGGTACTCTACTCTGCTGTTTGTAACATGAAGGCATATTCAAGCAGATCTCACCAAGGGAGGAGGGCATTTCACGTACTGTGTAAGACCGATAAATACTCAGGAGCATGTCTAGCTGTCAGGGCGAGGGACCGACAGATGCTTTGATGCGGTTTTAGAGGCACGCACCGCTCAGTCTTCACGACAGTGTAAGTCGTATGGTTTTCCCACCTGCCCGTGCAGACCGCAGCTATCTGTCGATGGGGAAAAAACGCTCCCTTTCCACATGATTTTATTTACAATCACTGATTTCTCTACGCTAAGGCTCAGCTTGTTACCTGCATGCCTCGTTCAATACTTTTTACCCTCATAATGCGTATCAAAAAAGGGAATTCAACATTCCAACCCCTCGCATCCCAGTTCATCAGTATTCCGAGTTGTCCAGTCCGAGCAAGGCCACCTGTGCAGTACACGTTCACGTTCTCTCAGCACTGCTCTTCTCCCAGAGACTCTGTGTTGTCGCTCTGGTCCACCGGAGCCGGAGGAGAGCGCATTTTCCCGCGACTGCTACCATGGCTGCTTCCGTGGCTTGGGTAAACATCTATAGAGCTGGAGATGGACTGGACGGACCTGTCACGAAAGTAATGGAAGGCCTCTGGATCCAGGAAGGTTTGCTCTTCGCGCAGGCCTTGCTCAAAGAGCTTCCGTTTGTGCCTGAACTCAATCACCGTTTTTGTGTAGGAGTTGAGGGTGGTGACGGAGGCAGCCATGCAACAGGTAAATGAGCCCCAGGCCATACTGTAAAACACACACACATGAAAAATATCCGAGATTTTACATGCTATTGATTTTTTAACCATATGATAGCACATTGTCAAACAATGTAAAACAAATCTATTTTTTAAATAAATAAATAATACAATTATATTTTATCCAGCATATTGAAAAAAAATGTTGTGGCACAGATACTAAAATGTGAATCTGAATGTGTATAACACCTGTCAGGCCAACCGGATTCCCCTAAATGTTGTCACAACTAGACTAAAAGAGTTGTCTGAACGAACTAGTTCATACTGAACAATTTATGAGTTACCAGAATTCTTTGCAACATGAACAAATGGTGCAACTGTACAGGCTTATTTGTTTTGCTGTTTGCTGCATTTATTTATGCCGGGGGTTTTTTTGTTGTTGTTGTTGTTGTCACGGTTAGTTATTTGTTGTGTGTTGATGTTAAGAGCTCATTGTTAAAGTCTATGCAGGTCAAGCAAAACTATTGTAGGGCAAAATGTGTTTCTTTAGAGGAACAGCTTATATTTGCAATAAAAATATTAAATACTTAAAAAAATATATTAACTTTGTTGCATAATTAAATACTATTACATTAGTTAAATTACTACACTTTTTGTGTTGATAGGCCTAATTGATAATTCGCTGAGAGAGAGATCTGTAGATTAATTTGTTAGGTCCTATACCAATGATGTGCTCATTCACAAGCCACTCAAAAGCTTTGTTTAAAGCAGAAACCCAGTCAAGCGCTTCAGAAAGAAAAAACGAAAACTATTCATTCTCTTAGTAAAATTGTTAAAAATGAACATCATTTCACTACAGAATGAGACACTACTAATATTAATGCATATTGCTTTGAGGCTTAAGATGTGTTTTCTAAAATGGCTGCTTTTTTGCTGTGAACTTTTTTGCCAGTTCAAATCTTTATCTATGTTCTGAAACAGGTTTTTTTTTCTTTATTTTCATTTTTCAGGAATACTAAAGTTGCATTCCCCAAAAAGTGTCTGTGATTTATAGACTGCAAATTACCTTCAGTTTCCAATCAAAAACCGTGAGAGTTCAGTATTTGTACTTGTGAGCTGGGGAAAGTAAACCTTGAAGCTAAAACTTCAATTACTCTTTCATTTTCAGGTTCTTACCATTCAGTAAGGTAGTAAAGGTAGTACAGAAATAGAGGGAGAAAACAAGAAATTGGCCAGATGGCAGAGGACAAATGAAGCAATTTTTGCCTAGACTAATGGATGCCAGGCAAGCATCTGTGGTAATTCAGCCAATGTAAATACCACTTTCATGCCTGTCAGAACCCCAATGCATGTCTCTTATATCCAAGTGCCAAAATAACACAAATCATTTGCTGGGAGATCCAGTACAGCCATTCCCTCTCTGCTCTAACAAACAGGCATGGTCCCAAAAAATTAAATGACAGAGACTCACTCCAACAATTCACTGTAGAGCTGACATGCAACATAAAACACCAATGGAAAAGTTTCTATTTAAGACTTTTTACATTTTTATAAAGGCAGTAAAAGCACTTCAAACTTTATATTGACAGTAACTGGATTTTCACCAAAAAGACACTCTTGGTCACTGTCTACTGATACCACTAAATGTTTTGTATCCAATTTTGCATTTTGGATCCAATCCAAGTATTTGACCTACAATATCTTTTTTAATTATATAAAAATGGCAGCATTTCAGAAAATATAAGCATTTCGGAAATGACAGATAGATTATTTTGATATCACATAGTAGAACTCCTGACTGCTAAAAATTCAGCTTTGCCATCACAGGAATAAATTACATTTTAAAATATATTCAAATAGAAAACAGGTATAATTGTAATAATATATCACATTATTACTGTTTTTACTATATTTTGAACAAATAAATGCAGCCTTGGTGAGCAGAGACTTCTTTTAAAAATGTAAAGAATCTTAAAATTTGTAATATGCTATGATACAATGTTTTATTTGTTTATTTTCACAGATACATGGGTCAACGTGGCCTTTTTTTCTCTAGGTTGGCAGTTCTGTTGGAAAGAGAGCACTTATATTGGAGAAAGTGAACCTGAAATGAGAAGGGTCTGCAAGAGCCAGATTCATTTGTCGCAGAATGAGGACCAGACACCCGCACATCTGTGACTTCTGAGAACGCCTCGCCTCTTTGCCTTGGTGAATTATATAACACAGGATGGATGTAAAAGCACCAAGTACTGGGAAGGGACTTGAAGCTACTGCTCTAGAGAATTCCATTGAATTATTGATCAGGAACTACTAAGGGTGAAAATATTCAGAGTTTGAAAATATAGAGAGTTTAGTCACAAATCAGATGTCGCTACTTCTCACTACCTGAGCAAGAGCGAATGTAAAGTGAATTTTCAACATCCACACTCAAACATCCACTTACTTTTATAGTGCTCTTTTGTCTCAATTTAATGTCCTTCCTGAATATAAGCATTTTTTTTCTTTCTTTCACTGCATACCCATCAAATTTAGGCTGATGATGCAAATGTGATTGAAAATATCAGAGAAAGCTTACCAGAAAGACCAGCCATAGTCCCATGTGTGAGGCCTCCAGTCCTCTGGTCCCAAACTGACTGTGATCTGGAACACTTGCGTGTACATCATGTGAGCCACCATTCCCAGAAGACCTGTTGAGGAATCCACACATGCAATTGGTCATTTCTCACACCGTTGTTGCTCACTGGATAGAAATGGTTTTGTCATTATTTACTCCAAACCTGTATGACTTACATTTTTCTGGGGAACACAGTACAGAGATGATATCTTCTGAACTTCTGAGACTGAATGATCGAGTCATGAATCTCTTCCCATTCTTTGACTCAATGATCCAGCATGGAAAAGAACTATGTGAACATTTTTAAAAAATCCCCTTTTGTGTTCCACAGAAAAACAGCATGGATTTGGAATGAGGGTGAGTAAATTAGGACCGGTTTATGGACGTATTTGTATATTTTTGGAACTGTGTACACAATTTACATCATAGAGATGATATAAGCACACTTACAATACAGATTTTCTCTATGACAAACACTATTAACCTTTGATCCTTTGGATTACAAGACAAAATCCCTGCATTATGTGCAGGTAGAACCTGTTCCCAATCACATACAGTAGGCTGTGTCGGGCGTATCTAGTGTCAAGCCGGGCTCAAAAGCACCGCTGTTGAGGGATAAATAAGGTGCAGTTGTTATGAAACATGTAACTGTAAATCCTCACTTGCATAAAATTTGCTTTTTTACCCTATGTTACTTTAAATACAACTTGTTACTCTACTGACAAATATATCACTCTGTTATATAATTATTTTTTTCTTTTAACACAATTTCCTCAAATTTTTTCAATGTTCTGATAACCCAGATTTTACATCAGATTATCTGTTGACCACAACAAAAATGCTTTTCAAATCAATTGAAATTCATTTATATAAATTGCTTTTTAGTTTTTATTGTAACATCAGTTATATTTTCTGATAGCTTACATGGTTTTGTTTGTGGTGTTTTAGGGTGATTTAGGGTATGTCATGCAGCTGTCCATTTTGGTATGCTTAGTCTGGCTAATTTATACCAAGTGACAGATAAATTTGTGCAAAAATATTAGAATTTGATTAGACTGGCAACCTGTGATGTCTACAACTAAATATATGGGAATATTTTTTCTTCCTTTGAAAAGTTTAAAGCCTATTTAGTTTATCCTAACTTGTGTTTAACCGCTGTCAGCTAACCACACGAAGGCTCATCTCTGGATGGGTGATTTCACTCTCTCTCTCGGCTGCACTTGGAATTAAAAAGCATTAAGGCCCCAAATGAACAAGACTATTGGGTATTCAGCAAATCAAATAATCAGAAATTCAAAAAGCAGCAGCTGTTCTGGCTTTCTAACTGCTGAGGTTTACCCACGATGCACTAGACTGTAGAGGGAGAGAGTTGTAGTCCAGGGAGACCTCTGTTTTCTCCACATCATCTCATTCTCAAGTCAATGTGTCTCGAGTGTGAAATTACTAGTTAACAGATTTCACAGAATCTTAATAAAACATTAACAACAAAAATTAACATTTGAATATCAAGGTCATGTTTTAGATTAATCTGGTCATAAAGTATTATTCTAGAGATAAAAATTAAGTGTCAAATATTCACACACAAATATATATATATATATATATATATATATATATATATAACAGCGGACAGAGAACTTGGGACTGGGAACACTTTAAATACACAGAACAGGATGATGGGATGACAAGACACACCTGGGATCAATGCAAACCACATAGGAAACACCTGGGACAAATTAACTGAATACGTGGGGGACAAACTGGGTCACGGAGCAAAACATACACAAAACAGAGTCTGACATAATGCCCCCCTCCGGAAGGCGTGTCCTCACGCCATATAACATCAGCTGAACTGGGGATCAGGAGCCCTCCCTGGGCTGACTGGGGATCAGGAGCCCTCCCTGGGCTGAACGGGGAAACAGGAGCCCTCCCTGGGCTGAACTCGGGATCAGGAGCCCACCGTGGGCTATATGGGGAAACAGGAGCCCTCCCTGGGCTGAACGGGGAAACAGGAGCCCTCCCTGGGCTTAACTCGGGATCAGGAGCCCTCCGTGGGCTATAAGGGGGATCAGGAGCCCTCCCTGGTCTGAGCTGGGGATCAGGAGCCCTTCCTGGGCTGAGCTGGGGATCAGGAGCCCTTCCTGGGCTGAGCTGGGGATCAGGGTAGCGCTTACGTGGTGCTGGCACTGGAGGGTGCTCTGGAGGAGCACGAGGAGCGGGCACTGGGGCTGGAACCGACACTGGGCCCACATGAACGCTTGGTGGGCTTGCCATATTAATGTCCGTTGGGCTTGCCATATGAACTGCCGGCTGACTTGACTCGGGAACTGCCGGCTGACTTGGGTGAGCCGCGGACGGCGGCGGGCTTGACTTCACGCGGCCGGTGGGCTGATTCTGGCTCGGGGCCGGACGCTCTCCAGACACCAGAGGATTCCTTCCCTCCAGCTTAACCCTGTGGTGTGCTGACACTGGAGCGAGCTCTGGGGCTGGAGCCGACACTTGAGGGCACTCTGGTAGGCGCTTACGAGGAGCGGGCACTGGAGGGCGCACTGGAAGGCGCTTACGAGGAGCGGGCACTGGGGCTGGAACCGACACTGCGATGGTAGTTGGCCCCATGCCAGAACAGCGAGTTTATGGTGGCGTCATCGAGGGCCGTAGCCGCGGCGAGCCTGCAGAACTCCCAAGAATACTCGATAAAGGGGAGATTGCGGCGAGCACGGAACAGAGTCTGACAAGTGTCACATGATCCTTCAGAAAACATTTTAATATGGTGCCCTTGGTGCTATTTCTTATTATTATCAGTGCTGAAAACAGTTGTGCTGCTTAATATTAATATAAAGAATAGCATTTATTTGAAAAAAATATTTTTTGTAACAATGTAAAGACTTTAATTTCACTTTTGATGAATTAAATGTATCCTTGCTGAGTACAAGTGTTTATTTCTTTCTTTCAAAAACCATTCCTACTGACCAAAACTTTTTAACAGTACTGGATAACTGGAAGTGTTGCCGTTTTAAAACCACTCAGGTAAAATTGTAGGAAATGTCTCAAGAAACAGTATTTTGTTTCTTTGGTATCATTTAAAAGAACTCTCAGCACTATTACCAAATCAATAACCAATTCTGAATGACTGCTGAGGTTCTGCAGAGATTACAAATAATACTTTATGAATTATACAAGCCCAAAACTTTCTTTTGTCACCATCATTTGTGACTGTGGTGAGACCGAACAGGCTGTGCATCTTTGTATGGGTGCTAAATGTAATGAAGTAATGCACAATTAGTTTCTCTAAGTGTGAGGTGGGGACAAGGGTGGAGGCCTACCTGACAGCACAGTGAAGACTGCGGCGAAGGCGTTCAGTTTGAGTCCATCGATCACGTTACTGGAGTGAAAAAGCTCCAGGCACATCAGACTGAAGCCAACGACCAGCAGCATGATGTATAGCACCTCAGACACAACTGACAGCCAAAGGACACCTGCAATACACACACACACTGGTGAGCAAAGCGCTCTGCTGTTGCCCCATAATTCTCTCTGTCGCTTTTATTCACACGGTCAGATTCGAACGGGAATTTAACAACTCGCCCCCTGCATATAAATGGACATGCTTTGGACACATTTTTGTATAGTTCTTCTTTATGTTGAGTTCAGCTGGCAAAGAGCAGATGGGTGTTTTGAGTTCATTAAGGTCACTAAGAGATATGAGCATCCATTTCTAATAACCGCTCCATGAAAGAGCACATTACAAATTACTAATTTAAACCTGAAAATAAACAAAGTTTAAGGATTTTGAAAAATGTTAAACAGTTAAATGATATGACTTAAAATTAATAAATATTTCTAAGTAATTAATCAAATAAGCAAATCTGTAAAACTGATTGTGTGACTCGTTATACAGATGGCCAGATGCTCTTTGGATCAGCTCAAATCATGCTGGAGAACGTGATCATCAGGTTTTACATAAACCTCCACAGGTCCTGCAGCTTCATGCAGCTTGAGTTCAATGCCGTTTAAACGTTTGAGGTCAGTAAGATTTTTAAATGTTTTTGAAAAAAGTCTCTTATGCTCACCAAGGCTGCATTTATTTGATCAAAAACACAAAAAAGTAAAAATTATTTTTTTCTTTGTTTGATTTTGAAAGAAGCCCACCAAGGCTGGATTTTTTCCTGTTTAACACTGTAAAGCTGCTTTGACACAATCTATATTGTATAAAACGCTATATAAATAAAGATTTATTTGATAAGAATACACAGTAAAAAAAAAAGAAAGTAATATTGTGAAATATTATTGCAATTTAAAATGGTTGTTTTCTACTTTAGAATTTTTTTAAATGTATGGTAAAGCTGAATTTTCAGCAGTCAGTACTCCAGTCTTCAGTGACCTTTAGAAATTATTATTATGCTGATTTGATGCGAAATAAAAAAAAAATATATTATTACAAATGTTGGAAACAGGTGTGCTGCTTAATATTTCTGAATTTTTTTTGTATTAATTTGTAACATTAATTTACTATAACTTTTGATAAATTAAAATCATCCTTGTTGAATATAAGTGTGAATTTCTTTAAACAAACAAACAAAACAAAAACACTGACCCCAAACTTTTGAACTGTTGTGTATATTACAATAATAATAATAAAACAGAGAGAGAGAGAGAGAGAAATGCAAAATAGAAGCATTTGGACTTTATATGTTATACAACAAAAAGGAGTAAAGAAATGCATAAACATTCCTGAGTACTTATTAGAAGTCGATTTTCTCTTTAGCCGCAATTTAAAAACAATGCTGCCCTTGTGTTTTAAAAGAATGTTTAATCTCTATTTTATTTTATTTATAAAGGTATTTTTGAGAGATTAGGGAAACATAACTGTATCCATCAGACTGACTCCAGGGTGTTTCCATAAGAGCAATCAGCTCCTCCTAATTAGCAGAAATCCCATTCGCCCCAGAGCTTCCTCTGAGGAGAGCTCTGAAGAGATAGCAGAGGTTGTTTTGGTCTGAGAACACAACACTATTTTGCTTACTTTCAGCATTCAGAGTTCACCTTACAGTCTAGTCTGCTGCTACACCTGTGCTCCCCATTATCCACAGTGAAATTTGGCTTCATTTGGGGCTTCTCAACGCATTCCCTCACACACGTTGAATAAAAGATGACAGACTTTGAGAGAAACGCAGGTGGTGAGTGATTAAAGCATTTTAACCTGAAATATGATGGCATTATGCAATATTAATGTCTGGAGTGTTTGTCTTCAAGAGTTCAAACACAACGGGGCACCTTTGAAAGTCCGCCCTACATTTTTCAGAGGCAACTATAAACAATGTGTCAATTTTCTCGGGGGCTCCTTGAGGCGGTCCCAGAGAAAAGCACCGTTTGAGGGCTTGATATTGTCTGAGCTATGGCGTCACTGAGACAGGATAGAGATAGAAGCACTATATCTTCTGACGGCCTGACCTGAGCATATTCGGTAGTCATAAATCAAATTTCTCACTCTAATTTTTGCACAAACAATTTTTTGACAAGCTTCTGTACAAGACAACACTTAGATAGAGGCGTGAATCTGAAAACACTTCAATCATAATTCACTACCATCACTCTTCGGCTGATTCCACAAATATCAGCAGCTTTGTATCAAATGAGATTATCACTGGAGACCTTGAGAGTCAGTCATGACTTAAAAGATAAAAACCGGGGTCTAAAGAGAACAGAGGATGGTGTAGTTTGCCTTGCAAATGTTCTCCCCTGAAACTGTGGCAGATGTAATTTGCAAGCAAAATTCATTTTCCTTTTTGATTGCGGAGTATTATCTCCAGATTTGTTCAAGGCGCGATGTATTATGCAGCAGTCCCCTGAACTGAAAAAAAAAATCCATATTCAAAATGATATTTCCCCTGTGAAGGCTTTGCCACCGCGAAGAAAACATCAACAATAAAGCATGCCATTAAAAAGATTTTTAGTAAAGGAACACATTACGTTATCAAACGTAACCTCAAAGAAAAGTCAAATTTGTAGTCAATATCGGATCACACTTTTGTTTGTGGGTGTTTCTTCAACTACAGGTCCGGTGGACATTTAGAAAATAAACTCAATGTTCACACTTTTACTGTTTAATTTGTATGCTAACAGTGTAGACACACAAGTTTCACATTTTCTGTCACATTTTCTGTTACATTGTGTTTATCAGCATTCTGTATGTCTTTTTTGACATTTTTGGAAAAATAACCTTATGTATCCTAAATATTTCCACACTTTTTTATTACTAGGCTGATTGGAAATTATGCACTCAAAACAATCTATTCACAAGTGATATTTCCTTTGACTTTTCTTTGTTTTAGATCAAGTTTAAACCTCATTTATAATAGATTTTCAGACTTTAAGATGAAAGGTCTTGGCCTGGGACTAGAATAATAGTATAAATTATACATAAAAGGTATTTGAAAAGCATGAAAACATTTTCCCCAGGTTAAATGTGACCTTCATAGAGAACAATATTGAAATCTGTTAGATTATACAAATGAACACCTGCCACATAAAAGTGTCTGCTGAAGAAACACCCTCACCCTCTACTAAAGAGTGACATTGCAGCAGAGTCTTATCATTTTTATTATTACACACTTTTTATTCATAGAACAGTGGAAAGAAGAAACTAAATGATTGAGAAGGGGACAGTATAAGGAAATGTTCTAAGCAGGTTCACATGTCCTATAACAGGGCACAACTCTTATACACTTTTTAGTTTTTACATCACAGTTTGCCATACTTAAAGCACATAACCTGTACTGGCCTGCAGAATGTCAACATTCACTCCAACATGCGTACAACAGTCAACGTACCACATATGTAGCATGCATCAAATAATAAAGCAAGGGTGCTCCAATGCGGACATAAGAGATCCGTCATTTGTAAGTTTCGGTGTGTGCTGTCGCACAAGCCTGAACGGTACTCTAATGATAGCCATTACTCACCTCTCTCAGATGCCGGGGCCAGATCAATAAAACTCCTGCATTTCTCACCTGGAAAGACACAAGACAACCGAAGAGTTAACATCTGTGCTCTACAAGCTCTTTTTGTGTACTGAGTCAGAGGGCTCAGCTTCACCTTTACAGTGCTGTTTTCCAGTGATTAGACAGCTTTAGCAGTCAGCTTCTCCTTGGATCAATCCATCACTTCAGTTTTTGTCTTAAGTGACATCGTGGTGTTTCTTAGTGTTAACCTATTTTTGCACACTCATTGCTTGTTAAATTGATAGCATACAGCATGCTTTTCTTGTAACTAATCGCAATCATAAAAATGTGTAGAGCCTCGATAAAACAAGTAAACCAATTGTCTGTGGTCTAACCAAAATAACTGTTGTAATTAAGATTGTCCTATGTGTCTCTGGGCTAGAACATAGAGTTTTTGGTGCATTCTCTCAAATTGGACTTTTAATTAAACTGGTGAGGATCATTTGAGACTCAAGGCCATTTCTTCATAAAACTTCAGTCTGCAACTGCAAGTTTTAATAATAATCTTGCCAGTGGAGGGGTGAAAGATGCTAAGCTTTGCTTAAAGGACAGAGGTCAGATAGAAGTGAGAGATGATCCAAAGTAGCATGATAATGTGAAGACAGCAACATATGCACAGAAAACATTTCAAACCATTTCTTTTGTGTCTATATGTGGCTCAAATTTCTCTTACAGTGTGGCCCAGTTCAAAGAATGTAATAAATATATTAGCAAGCTGCGTAAGTCTGCAGACACAACACTCATAATTCCAGGCTTGTCAGACTCAACAAAACTTTACGGCATCGTCTACATTACAGATCCCACAAGCTTTTCAATGTTTTATTACCTTAGGAAATCAAGATTTAAAGTAGCATTTAAAAACTTGGCTAAAGTTCAAAAGCAGTTCAAATGAATGCCGATAAATTGCACCACTAAACAGCCGGGAAGAATGAGACTTTTGAAGGTTCAATCAGTGAAATCAAAACAAAGGATATACCACTTGTGGTTCCTTACAGAGACCTGCCCTGTAGTGACAGCAGAAGTAAAGAAAGAATCAAACAGAAAGTAGTTTAGAGTGTGACTGATCACACATTAGGTTGCCATTGAACATGACAGGGAGTCATATTCTGGATTTCATATTCTGGACCTTCTAAGTGCACTTCTTTTCTCATTACATCTCCCTTGAGCTTTTTTCTTCAGTAAATAAGGTCCCTGGAGGGAGTATAATCCTTCTGCAAGGCAGATAAGTGGCCCATGGTAACCTCTCCTCAATTTAAATAAGGAATCTCACTGCACCGGGAGAAATACATTAACCGATTCCAAAAACGGCTGGTGATGCAAGAACATGAGTAATTGAATTTCTAGTAAGCTTTATTTCACCAGTTAGGTGAGGCACTTGTGATAATCATTTCATTTATATCAATAACATGGGATGTCTACAATGATACATTTTAGTCCCTTTTTCTGATACAGACTTATCTGTAAACTGGTCACATTTGAATAGAGCTATTTTAAATCTTAAAAGAAAATCTGTCATTTCAAAGTTTCCAGAGGCGACTTATTCAAGAAATCTATGTGCAATTTACACTAATCTATATGCTTTTAGCATTTAAATACTTAATCTTAGGCACAACGTGATGCAATTGTATCACATGCATATTGAGAAGAATATGCTATTCATTTTCCAATGCCTACCCTGTGGGAATCAGAATGACATGGGCTGGCTCACTCATTATGGATCTACAAGCTGTAATCATCTTCATTCAATCCGTTCCTGTTCTTCCAATATTCCATACGAATAAAGCCCCCTGGCTTTTGATCGACCTCTAATGTGTTAGTCTAATCTGAGGCTGGTTGAGGGTAATTGCATTGGTAATGAGAGTGGATGATTTGATGGCCATTAGCATGTGGTACTGTATGATCAGGCAATGGGCAAAGAGAAGAGATCTTTAAGTATGATTTATTAATTAGCACTCTACATTTTCATGCCGTCTATGAATTTGGTTTTGCCACTCCACCGCCGGAACTATCAGTCAAATTCTTGGACGTTTTAGTCACTTTATAAATCTTTTATTGATGGCTCTGCAGTTTAGGCAGTTAAACTGCTTCTGTATTTACAAGAAAGGGATTCAAAACATCACCAAGATGTTAAGCGAATTGATAAAAGCAACTGACAACCGTCAGTTCAGCCATCTTGACTTTTGTTTTACTTTTTATGTTTTCTTCTACTGATGCACTGTTAAGTCTGGAAGGTGATACTGCATTTACAAATGTTATAGGTTTGGAATATTATGTTAATGATGACGATAAATCATTACGCAAAGATTGAGCTGAGCTACTTGTGTGGATGTCTGATGAATTTTCAGCACAAAGCTTGTCTGACACTGTTGTCAGATTAATCATAAATCCCATTGATCACTAGATAGAAGAGGGTGTCAACAGCAATGCTGACAAAAATAGAAAAAAAAAACTCATCGAGCCACATAACTTAATCCTCATCAGCGTAACACACACTGACCTCTCGCTCCCTTGACAAAGTCTGTTGGATTAAATTGAATACAATACTAAACTTCCTGTTTATGTCTGTGTATTAAAGACATTATGTCAGTATGTCTGAGAACAGTGATCTGATCACATACGACTTTGAACCTGGCAACCCTTGTTCATGGATTTATCTGGTAACCTTGTAGTGCACTGTCATAATGAAATGATCTACAGAATTTACTTTTGACTTCTTTTTTCTTGTCAAGCTTTGCATTGACCTTAAACCCAAAGATTAAGATAGCATGTTTTTTTTTTTTGTGAGGAATAAAATAATTTTCAATAATTCAGCATGTTCTTGAGACTGAATAAATAAAACTTTTCTCTTGGAAAACAAAC
>NW_015667354.1:1440704-1470913 GCF_001515625.1 Sinocyclocheilus rhinocerous
GGTTTCACATGATTGATGGTACCAATACTATATTGTGCAAGTAAAGATTTCTTCACTTCTTTTTCCACTGTAGTTTATTTGGACATTAAAGCACTGGTTTTCTCTCTGGACATAAATTTTAAAGATTATTCTGAAAAACGATTTAATTAAACGTGAAGAAGCAAAAGACAGTCGCATTTTCCTTTCATATTCTATTCCTTTTGCAGGACAATCTTGATGTGCGTTTACTAACCAATAACTCCAGATGATCTAACATAGAATTCATGAAAAACGGACCTGTCTGATTAAAAAAAACATGTTAGAGAGGGCATCCTTTAAAAATACGAGGCTATGCAAGAGCTGCTTATTTCACTGTGTTCCATGGGGAACGTGGTTATCTAATGGCACCTTTACCAAGTTCCTCAAAACTCATTGAGAGTAAGTAAATCCTGACAGATGTTTCCAAAGCTACTGGCACACAATCATTCCCTCCAATCCATTGCGCAACACATTCACACTGCTTTACACACGACATGTTGAAGTTTCCCCAGCACAAGAACACTAATTTCATTATATATAATTTGATTTGTGATGATGTTAATGAATGCTAATGGTCGTTAATTCACAGATAGAAGGTTCTTTTGTTTAATGTAGCTTTTCAAAACTTCAATGAACTGAAGTGTTTACTATAGCCTACTGGACAGTAGCCTACATGTTATAAATTAAAACGTTTCGGTAACACTTTAGGTTAGGGACCAATTCTATCAACTAGTTGCTATTAGAATGCATATTACTAGAATATTGGCTGTTTATTAGTACTTATAAATCACATATTAATGCCTTATTCTGCATGAACTCTAGATCTCCTACCCAATACTTAAATTTAACAACTACTTTACTAACTATTAATAAACAGCAAATTAGGAGCTTGAATTGTGAGAACTGAACAAGTTTAGTTCCCAAACTAAAGTGTGACCAACGTTTCATACGTTTTCTAAATGTACATAAAAAAGAGGTAGATAGCACGTAAATACAGCACTCTTTGTCATTGATTTACACAGTTTAGGGATACATTTCAAAGTACTTTAACGCCTAGAAGACAAATATGGGAATATTATATATTTTATCAAAGTTTGAGACATAAGCAGCCCCCCCCCAAAAAAACCCACAGAGTTACAGACAAGCAAACAATAAAAACCATCGAGTCTCACTGAATGCCGTTTGGATACGCTTTTTGAAATTTGAAATGTAACGGACTTAACGAACTCTCACCTCCTCCATGGATATTCTCCTCACACGAGTACCAGATCCCTGTGTGAAAATGCCTAAAGAGAAATCGGTCGTCACCAGTTTCCCAGCTATAGTGAACTTTACTCGGGTCTGTCTCGTTCACACCATAGTCAATACAATTATGCCGTCTTTCTTTACTGCAGTTGGGTTTGGGGACCCTCTGAGTCCCTTCGCACCAGTAGGTCGTGATGAACGCCGTCGTTGAGAATAAGAGTGCCAGAAGATTTAACCCCACAGACAGCAGAGCACGGCATTTTCGAGTGGTCTTCATAGTCCTATAAGAAGTGGTTCACACACTTGAATGAGTTCATTCAAACCGGGCTGAAAAATCTTGATTGGTGTAAGGAAAGCGCAGCGGTTGCGCTCACCTCACCTCTGCTCACCGGCCCGAAGTGACAGCGACAGGTTCGATCCTCACACATATGAAATGAGCGTCACTCCTCGCAGGTGGATCCATTCGCGTGGAGACAGACGTGACTCAAGTAAGAAAGATCTCTGAGGCATCTTTGAGACAGACTCTCTCTCTCTCTCTCTCTCTCTCTCTCTCTGCGCGCGCGTCTCCCTTTCCTATTATTTATTTAATTCTTGCTCTGCTGTCTGGTAGGCTATATCTTGACTTATGTGAAACTGTTTTTGGCACCTATGAATCTATTTCGTTAAAGGGGTCATATGATGCTGCTAAAAAGAACATTATTTTGTGTATTTGGTGTAATGAAATGTGTTTATGCGGTTTAAAGTTAAAAAAACACATTATTTTCCACATACTGTACATTATTGTTTCTCCTCATAGGTCAATGACGTCAGTGTGCGAATTATTTCGCGACTTGCAGACTTGCAGTCGACTTTTTTTATGGGACTTATAGCCAATGCTTGAAGTGGAAAAAAAAGAAGTGCCGGTACTCACCCCCACCCCACCCCTTATTTATTTATTTATCTAAATATTTTTTATATTAAATAACTACTTTTTAATTTTCATAATTCACAATGTAGGCTATGTATAGTGCCACAATCAATCAGTGATTAATCCGTCCCTCGGGTCATTTTGACCCAAAACTCATTTTTAAAGATTTTTTAAAAATCGAGCGTTGATCGTTATGTTATGAGACTTTGTTACATTTTTAGCTACAGACCGTTGGCTAAAAAAATTCGAGTGAATTCGAGCAGTTTAAGTGGGTGTTATATAAAAAGTATCAAAAGTGTCCCTCTCCGGTCATTTTGACACGCCACTGGAAAAGCATGGAATTTACGAAAAAAAACTGCGGATTTTTTATTTTTTATTTTGTCACACTTGAGCATGGAGCACACACAAAACATTTTAGTCGATTCGAGGATTCTATGTGGGTGTAATAAAAAAATATAAATATGCAGAAATTGTGTTTTTCTTTGGGGGTTTTTTTGGTGAAAAAATGTATAAAAATATGCTAATTTTCATGAAAAAATCCAGAATTTAATGTGAATAAAATAAAAATCACCAAAAAATAATAAAAAAAACCTACATAAAAAATTATTTTAAAAAATTATAAAAATAGACCAATATAAGCTTTCTGGACCAAAAATAAAATTAGTGTCATTTTTGGCCTTCGGGTCATTTTGACCCATGAGGGACACTTTTGTTATAGGTTCGGGAGGGATGGATGAGGGTTTTAAACAAACGTTTTCAATACAAATAACCATAAGTCAAGCTGCAATACCAAACATGACCACAGGGAGACGCCAAAGACCCCTAAACTTCCACTGGATACATTCAGAATCGCTAAACTTCTTACCACCGCATAGCACCTCAGCCAGGCAGCGTCCATTAGAAAACATTCTTGCTTTTAATTCAAATACACAATGAAAATAATAATTTACTGACATCTGGACGTGAGTCACTATTCTCTCCACAATCTCAGATTATAATTTTTAAAGTATTGTTTTCATTATAGTGTACTGATTCAAATTAATAATTAATTATTATTCTACTTCTCCTGACATGCTCTTGCACCTCACAATTTGGCTGAAAGGATAACAGTAGCATATAGTGAAACAGGACAGCGCCCAAACATCCTCACATTATATTATTTCTTTGAAAATGTATATGAATTCTTCATCTTTCTAAAGAAGTTGACGCAAACATGGGTTTATCAGTGTTTTTCTATTGTGTTATACGTGTATGCCTTTGGACTTAAATGGACTGAGTTGTTTTATGCATTTTTGTGATTACAAATAAATGGAGCAGCCGTGACTGAACAAGTATGTTTTCTCATTTTATGTAAAATAATTAAACATATTAGTTGGATTTAGCATCACTGATGTGCACTTCTGACACAAAGTAATAAATTACTGTCACTGTAACTTTTTTAATCGTAAATCATTGGTAAAATATCGATGCTGGAGACTTTTTAAATCTTTATAAGGACGAAACGTCCGCTTCTGTCAAGTTCATTTTGTGATAGTTTTCATTTATTTATCCCCTCGCTGGTGAAATGATGCTGTGTGCCGTTTGCTTCAGAGAGGCATGTTTAGTGCGGGCTTTTAGAGTAGCGCTGGTCCGACTGTGGAAGTGCAGCATTGGCTCGTTGTTAGCCCTGGCTCGCACTGGCCAGACAGTGGAAAAGCGACAACCCCTGCGGTAGACCGACTCCGCTTGCATTCATTCATGCGATTTGTCGAGATGAGAGGTGACCCCTCCTGATAGTGTGATTTATATACTGTTATTTCACCAGACACTGCCGCTTTAGTCTCAGCCTCAGACGTCACGCCCACAGACCGCTGGCTAAACGTCTGATGCATATGGCACACAAAAGTGGAAACACTTCAGGAGTTTCGAAGTCGTCATCGGATTGGTTGAATTATACAGGATTTCCGGGAGACATGCGTGTCACTTCCTTTAACGTTCCGCCTGGAAACAAAGATGCCGTGAAGCCAAAGCCCCTCACGAAAGAAGAATGCCGCCGTGTTTACAACTGTGACGACGAGCGCTTATCAGGATCAACTAAATGCTGGATTCTCAAAAGTATGTACAATATTTAAAGTTCGTGGCACAGAATCTTTAAAATACGTCCGAGAGTTTTACACACCGGTCTGTTATGCGACATTTCCACGCCGCGAAACGTGCCGCTGAACGAAACGAACTGTGATTGGTTGTTTGACATGTCGGTCAAATGGCCTCATGAGCGGGCCTTGGCCAAAGAAAGCTGCCATGGATTCCAGACCTTCAGCCGTCAGTCTGAAGGTCTGGCTACGCGAGACTACTGACGCTTTAACTCTGAGTACCGGCAACATGTCAGAAGTGCCAGTACGCACAAAAAAGTGGCAGTACGCTAAAGACTAAAATACAGAAGTGCCGGTACTGCGTACGGTGCGTACCGGCCCACTTCAAGCACTGCTTATAGCCTATTAGTAATTTTTGGTGCACAGATAAAGTTGTTCTTTTGCGGCTCAAGCACAGTTAGCCAACCCTTAAAGGGTTAGTTCACCCAAAAATGAAAATTCTGTGACCTGTGATATTCGGAACACAAATTAAGATATTTTTGATTAATTCTGAGAGCTCTCTGACCCTCCCATAGACAGCAATGTAATTACCACGATCAACGTCCAGAAACATAGCAAGGAGATCGGTAAAATAATCCATGTGACATCGGGTTCAACCATAATTTTACGAAGCTACTAGAATAATTTTTGTACGCAAAGAAAACAAAAATAATGACTTTATTCAACAATTCTTCTCCTCCGCGTCACCCTGGTGCCATTTTGGAGAATATCCACTGAACGTAAGAACGTTTTTCTTTGCCTATTTTTGCGTATTTTGTGTATACACAACTTTATTCACACACACACACTTAAATTTATACAACTGCATACAGAGATTACATATAATACCATAAATTAGATTATAGGCCTAGATTTGTGGGAAAACCTCTTCTTTTTATAATCTTGAACATCTTTATTTATCATTGACCCTTTTAGAAAGATAGCCCTGTTAAGAATTCATTATTTGTGGCTATTTGGCTCTTTTATACAAACTTAATTTTATGGGCATTTTATATGCCCTTTATAAGAGCTTTGAATCTACAAATTCTTTACCAAATTAGTGTGTATAGAGCAAAATCAGCTTTTATTGATTTAAACACAGACCTCTGTCTCAGACAGACCACTCACAATGAGAATTCATCACATATAATTTTATGGTTCCTCCTTAATCAATAAAATGGTGTATGAGCTGCACTCTGCTAAAGGGTGAAATATCTCACAGGGCTCAGGCTTGTCGTATATTGTGAGCATTATATCTTAGCATTATGTTGTAATTTATTCAATAGGAATTAAATTTCATATCTGGAACTAAACCTGTCATAACTGTAACTCTTTAAATACCAAGTTTTTTGCACTTATAGTTAGACATGCTATGGCAGTAACAAAACATAAGTTGTAATTTAAGGCATATAAACTTATTTTATCATGTGAAGGGATTTGCTGCCACAACATGCTACATGTGTGTGTGTGTGTGTGTGTGTGTACTGGTATGTATGGTTTATGAGGACACAAATGTGTATAATGACATGGGTACTACAACGTAAACATGGTTTATGAGGACACTTCCTGTAAACGTCCATCATAAAATACCATTTCTACCCCACCATTTCCAGCTAATGTTTTCTTTCTTAGAAAATTCAGTTTGTACAGTATAAAAACCATTATGCCTATGGAGAGTCCCCATAAACCGCAAATGCAAGTGTGTGTGTGTGTGTGTGTGTGTGAGAGAGAGAGAGAGAGAGAGAGATTTGTGTTCAGTGATTACGAGGGTTAGAGCTTCTGGTGGTCATCTCCATTAGGATGGAGAGCATGGCCCAGCTGTCCGCTAATGTTTTCTTCGTGGCAGGAGGTTACAAAGCTTGACCCTGTTTTGCAGTCAACTTGATATTCATGAAAGAATTCTCATCATCATAAAATACCATTTCTTCCCTACCATTTCCATTTCTTAGCAGAAGCCTCGAAATCCATATTTCTGTCATCTTACACAAGCATCCCTTAATCACTGGAATACAACAGTACACTGTGTGTCTGTCTTGAGATTTCTGAGCACCAAAAAACAAAATCTTGCCATTGTTTATTGGGAAAAACAAAAAAAACAAAGACGCCCTTCTTGATAAGCCATAGCAAATTGAACTTAACACGCTGACAAACAGGCAGGTGGTAGCGTCGCTTCTCCAGCTGTCAATTCAAATTAAATTTTGCTCAGTCATGCCTTCAGATCCCACTAAAACACACTCGACAAACAAGATCTTCAGTAGCAAGGGATGCTCTGCATGCTCACTCAAACACTTGATACAATGTGACATTGACATCCACCATTCTGACCATGGATCTTGACAGACAGATTTGGCCTCTCTTCTGAACCGTTCTGATCAGATAACTGTTGTCGGCTTAATAAAAACAGACCATGTCTTGTTCTTTGTCAGTGCATTCATTCAAACCCCTCCCTTTTGGTTCTGAGGTTTGCTGAGTTATTATTGCCACAAACCATACTGTCTGGACTGCAATATTATATAAAAGCAGTCCACGTCACCACCAGTCCCTTCAAACAAATCACGCCTCGAATTGTGCACAACGGCCAATGAAATGCTGCTTGCTGTGAAAGTAATCTAGGAATCCATTCCACAGTCAGGAGTCATTTTCAAAATACCATTTCCATCAAATTTGTACGGCATAAACTGGGGAAGTCCATTATTTTGAGAGGTTAATGATATTTATGCAAATTGAAATGTGATGGATTTGGACAAAATGATGATAACAGGGCTGTGTCTAGAGGCCTGGTCGTTCCCATTTCAGTAGAAACTAGTACAAGATCTGACAACACTGGGCTTACAAGGCAACCTAAATTCTTGTTTTTGCAGGCATTTCTGATAATTGTTATGATTTTCACCAATTTTATTTTATTTGTTTATTTCAGAAGTTTAGCAGAGAGAGTACAGACCGGCCTGTTTAACTAAGTTTAAATCTTAATTGTGCTACATTATGCATTCTCTATGTGCTATGTATTCGGTTTATTAATAGGTGGGGAAGACTCATTCATATTCTGTTCATACAAATGCAGACTGTCTCCCCAGGTAGTTCCCACAATTGCCGTGATTAACCTAACAGCATGATCAGACGGCTCTTTTCCTCCTCTCATCTCCTCGTTCCTGACCATTAATGCATTAACGACTCTTGAACTCAGACACAAACTGTTAAGTTCACTCTGTGAGTCTCTATTGATTTCCAAGATACCTTGGATCTGGATGCGTCACGAGGTTGCAATGAAATGATCAGAGGTCTGTGATGCGTAGCATACATTTTTTTATCATATAATATTTTCCCCCACTTTTATGCCAGTAACAATCATATTTTCGTTTTTCATGAACATTTTCCATACTCTGTCTGACCTTGATAATTTTTGCTATTGCAGCTCTATGAAAAACACCCTTTTTGTTGTTCTAACATATTGGCTGTGGGTTTGCTGTCAATATGTATATTTCTGGATGTTTCCTCAGATGGCAGCAGGTGACTGTCTTTATGAGTGAGTCATTGCTTCATTCATTAAACCAATTTGTTAATTGAAACACAAATTCGAGACATGTGACTGTCTTTATGAGTGAATCATTGAATCATTAACTGACTCGCTCAAAACATTGATTCTTATACACTCTAAAAAAAATGGTGCTATATAGCACTAAAAGCGGTTCTTTGGCTCGTAATCATAGGGGAACCACTTTTAGTGCTATTTATATAGCACCTTTGTCAAATGGTGCCATGTAGAACCATAAGAGGTGCCATATAGCACTTTACAACTCAGTTTGGAACTGTTTTGTCCAAGCAAAAATACACAGTAACTGACAATATTTTATATGAATGCACATTTATAATGTGCCATAATACTGTTAAGATCAGACTAAGATGCAAAACTCTTATTGTTTATTCCTCTGGTGTTTAGGAGTAATATTGTCTATCCTGCATTCTCTGTATGAAGGCATGTTCTGATGCAATCTGATGTAACAAAGTTGTCATCTTTGCAGCTACTTTCGATAATTTCTCTTTTTCAACTTGAGAGGAAGTTTTGAGTCCTGAAATTCACAGTATGTTCTCATACTATATCAAACTCATTACAACAGATTAAGAAAATTTAGATTTGACTTGTTTTGACCATGACTGGACTAAATAACATTTGCTCTGATATGAGAGTAGGTTAGCACCTGAACGGTGGGTGTTTTTAATCTGCCGTGGGAACAGCTGTTGTCCTGTCTTATCCCATAACCTCTGAAGGGGCAGAGAAAAAGGTGTTGACAGATGTTTATGTGTCATCTTTACACTTCTACAGATGCCCAAAGTCAACGGCTCAAATTCATGCCATCCCTGGTACTTGCTTCCTCCTGATTGCGCCTGGCATTGATTTCATTTTTACATCCTGTTATTATTAAAACAGTTCATTCTGTCTTGATTTTAAATAAACAATTGAATTTTTAAAAAAGAAAAGTAAATGTCTCGGTCTAAATAGCAGCCATATGGTGAGAAAGATCAGACTATAACATTATCTAAGAACCTACCACCACAGATGGACCAAGAATCCGTAGTCCTAGGGATGAAGACTGCAAACAAAGAATTGTTTACCCCACGTATTTCTATTTTAAAGCATCTGTGAATGTCAACTGTTATGAGCATGATGACTCAGCTTCATAAACACTTCATATGGGAATCTTATTGGATTCGCAGATGAATGTGCATAAATCTCATCCCTTGTGATGTTTCAGGTGCACATGTTGTTCTTCATCCTCCTTTAATGAAAATCTTTTGAAGTGTTGCCATACAAAAGTTCCTCGGGAGGCTTTTGTGCTGTGTCATTCCACAGTTCCTCCCTGACTCGTCAGATGCCCTTGCCCCGGCCATTCTTTGAACCTCTATTTCACAGATGGTACGACACACAACAAGAATGATCTTCTGGTGGGCCGTGTTCATTTCTGATTTAGGAAGAGAGGGAGCAAAGCAAACAAGCTCAGTGGCATCCATCAGCGTGGTGGCCTGAGAGTGGAAAGGTGGCGTAAATCTGAAGCCTCTTTATGGCAAGCGAAACAAGGCTATTACAATATACCTCTCTGATGAATGCTCACACTTCACTTTGAGAATTATTTTGAAATCCAAGAACAGATGCTGTATAAGGAAGATGCAAACACTGTGTTTCCTTCACTGGTGTCTATGCTGATTCATCTGGGGGATTTATATTATGTAACTCGTTCTATTGATTTTCCAATTGGAACATGTGGTTGCTTTCATTAATAAAACAAAAGCCACAACATTAAATATGTAATATTTTGGTACTCAAATCTGTTGAGAATTCAGGAAGCCCCTCTGTGCGCTTCATTCAATTAATTAATTAATTTACTAGAGCGACCTTACTAGAAGTGTCTGATAAAATATACCTCTGTCGTCAATTACTTTCAAATTTTTCTTTGTAATGAATGTGTCAGGAATAACAACCTAAATCCCAGCCTGGAATAATGTATTGGATATCTCAATCACTTTGAATCCCACATGCGCCGACTTTACTTTGCCATATTTTATTCATTCTTTTGTCAGGTTGTGTGAGGTTGTGCCTGCTTTCTACTCTCTTGTTTTTGTGTGTTTGGTTATAAAAGTTATAAACCCACATCTGTATTGTGTTCCGTGAGTTATATCTGTGACGTGGCTAACTTCAAAGTATATTCTCTTTGAGAAAGAACTTCTGCTCTTTCACAAAAAACACCGGTGATATCTTTCCAGTTTGTCAATTCCAATTATAGTTTTCTCTCCCCAGCTGAGGCTTTGGAGCAGAAATCTTTACGAGTCATCAGATGCCTCCGCTGACTTTTTGAGCAGACCCTTTTGCCAGACCGGGGGAATGAGAAAGGGATTGTAAAAAGACTGATAGATGGCTGTCGAGCCCCAGTACAGACGTGCGCCTCTGTCTTCTACACACCACCTGCTGTCTTAAAGCGTTCCGACGGCAGCGGTGGGAAATATGACACACCAAAGGACTGTGAAGGATCAATATTTAATCTTTAATGTGCTTCTCCCAAAAACCTGCGACTGAAGGCTTTGTTTACAATATATTATCCAACTTAAAGAGGCCTTGTTCCACCTGGGTATATTGACAACATCGGGTACACAAATCACGCTGAGTTTTTATAGCGGTTGGGAATAAGCGGACTGAATGCAGAGAAGAGCAGATACAGAGTGCCAGAGAGAAACGAGACAGTATACAAACAGGTTAAGAAGGCCATTGTTAATGACAAGAGAGTGATTAATAGCCAACGGAAAATGCATTAATGAGCTGCCACTTGAATCTTATTATGCATTCCAAAAAGAGTGTGTTTTTGAAGGAAGCCTGTGAACTTTCTATGGAGATTCTAACCAAGGTGGGGGTGTTAAGGTAAGGGATTGGTCAGCAGTGTAATTATGTATGTAATTACAGAAATTAATTACAGATGTAATTACATGAAGGTATTTTAAAAATATATAAGTACAATGTAAAAACATGTATGTACACAATAAGTGCATTGTATCAAATGGCTTATTTATACATAGTAGTTAAGGCCATCTAATATAAAGGGGACCCAACATTTTAACTAGAAACCAAAGGGATATTACAGCCTGATGCCATAGAACAACAATTTTAGGTTTCACAAATAACGTTTTATTCTCTAGTAAGGCAAAAAAAACTTAATCTCCGAAGAAGCATATATTATCAGCTAAAGAACCCTATACAGCCAAAATATGACTGAAGAACAGAATTGTTTGATTTCTTTATTTTCCCCACAAGCGAGTAAACTGAATCCTGGCTCATGTGCTGCTCCAATTGGAGGAGCATAATGGTGATTCATTGTAATGGGTCTCGCTTGTATTCAGGGCTCCATAAGTGTTTGACTCGGCCAATGCCTTAATCTCTAGGCAGCAATTAGACTATTTAGCTCTGGAAAGAGCGTAGTGTGATCTCTTCTCTTGTTTAGATTTACTTGGTGGTCCACTGAGACAAATTAATCAAATTACGATTTGACTAAAGGCCTCAGAATTGGCCCCAGCTTTGATGCTTGCAACAAAATGACACAAAATTAAAGAATCTTTAATCCAAAACACTGCTGATGCAATTATTCTTCACATTGACTTTTTTTTTTCTAAATTTCTCTCAAATGTCTCTCAAACTCAATAAGTACTATGAAAATGTCTAAAAAGTAAAATAACCTAAAAGGTTGAAATTGAAATCAAAATAAGTGTTACATCAACACAGTGTAGATTATGCATTCATCTATGATGAAGAGTTGATTGAAAATGACCTCTATCCTCTTAGTTCATGTATGTTTTATTGCGACAATGTAAATATTGCATTTTTCAGTGCAACAAATTTTTATTCGCTGGGATTATATGAAATGTGTATGCACTGATTCGACCTGGTTTAACCTCTGTGTCTTTTAAGGCAAAAATTATTCATTAATTATTTCTTTGCTCTTTTCCCGTATGTATTAGCGTTCTGAATATTCCGCCAGTATTTAATGAAAAACGTATTTTCTGCCATCATATCACATTCTGCATTAATGATCTCTTTACGCTTTCCGTGCAATAAACTCATCTGGGACCCAAGCATATGCTCCCACAGAGCCTCAAACAGACTTTTATGTTGTGAATATTGTTGTGGTATGTAATATATATTGTAATCTGTGGATTGTGCTTTATCCTTGTTTCTTTCCGTGTATCACATTTTGTTTCCATTTAATGGGCATGTGAGCCCTAATCCTTCGGTTCAATAAAGTGACTGTTTCAAGCAACATGCTCTGCACTGGTCAAACACTGATGAGATTTGATTCTCATGGGTTTACCACAGATTTAGTGTGCTGCCGTCCTCTGTAATCTTCAGCTCAACAGCAAGGCTTGTGCCCATTAAGCACTGTGCTTTTGATGTATATGTATTTTTGATTTACTTTAATAAGTATAAACTGTAATGCCCTGCAATTTCCTTAAACAATAAAGGTTGCCTAGTGATGAGGTCTATAAACTGTAAACCACAGAATGTAATTATATTGTGTGCAAATTAAAATTAATAATAAAAAAACACAAAAGGAAACCTCACAAAAAAAAAAAAAAAACACCTAACCATTTTTGTTGGGTGTCTGTTTTATATGCAAAGTATTGTACTTGACTTTTGTCCTAGTTGTGTCTCTTGAAACTGTGATGTGGAACTAAGCTCTCTCTGTCTTTTTTAGTCTTTAGTGAAAAGATTTGTGCATGTTTAATACAAAGACAAGGCCAGCATCTTATCAAGAGTCAAGCACATTGCTCCTTGGCTTAGAACTGATCAGCAAGAGGAACAGATGTTAATGTGTGTAAGAACTGTCAACATGATGAGCCAGTTCAAAGACCAGCATTTACCCTCTAAAGCTTGGGAGTATGTACAGATCAAGTCAACAGCATGGTCCATGATTCTGGACTCTGGGCAGGAAACACAATATATGGGCCAAAGTGAGTGTTTGGGCTCTGAAGTAGATGTAGGCCATATGAGGCCAACTTTGGATCATCTTACAAAACTGTCAAATAATATCCTGATATTGTAAAATTATCCTTATATATTGTACAAGCACAAGTTGTAATTGCTGTCTAACACATTTGTTGTCAGCTTAACTGAATACATTATGTTAACTAACCATGTAACATATAATATATTATAGATGTATATTACTGCCAAATGGACATTATTTCTCACATTTCTCTCTGGATGATAACATATTGTAATACTGACTCAAGCATTTTATGTAAAGCTGCTTTGAAACAATATGTAAAAATGTGAAAAGTGTAATACAAATAAATTTGCTTTGGATTTAATTGTTTGTCTTTTACTCCAAATACTAAACCAAATTATTCATAGCAGGATCTAAGCTTCTTTTGTGTTGCATGGAAGAAAGAAATTCATATGGGTTGTGAGTAAATGATGATTGATTTTCATTTTGTGGTGAAATAAACCTTGAACTAATTTGCATTTTACATTAGCCTACCAAACTCATTTTCTCAACTACTTTTTTTTTGTTGCAAAAACGTGAGGAACTTCATCTCTGTCTTCAGCTCAGTGTAAGCTAGAAGATCGCATGACTTAAAAAAGTTAAAAGTATAGGTTACTGAGTTTTTTTATAAAAACAAAACAAAACAAACAATAAAATCAACAAAAATGAAAACAGGGCTACATTCCCTTCTTTAAAGGCACCATAAAATCAAAACGGACATTTCCTATCTGTTTATGTAATATTGGAGTTTTTATTATAAATGATTTATTCATACACATAATTTTTTTTAAATTCATGCGCCCTCATAATCTTTAATCAAAAACATTAACTTCCACTCCTCCTCTCTACAACATCTCTTCTCTGATGATATGTGTATCAGCACTAGGGCAGGCAATAGCAAACAACGATGACAGAAACATTCAATCAAATCTTGAACTGATTCCTGATCTACATTTTTTCACTTTTGAGAATCCGGTTCACTCAGATATATGACACAGGTAAGAAAAGATGTTGACAACTTACATTTCATGCCATTACAAGTGGCGAGTAATGCGCGAGAAAACAGCCAAACACGTCTGTGGTCTGTCTAGCGAATTTTTACAAGCAATGTAAACACTGTCTAGCAAAAGTTATTTAGAATAAATCTAAAGTTGCTGGTTTCTCCTTGGCTGTTATGTATGTAAGACCAGACAGGCCACATTCTGTGCCACTGAGAGAGTGAGGAGGGCATGATTGCCGCTGGCTGTGAAACTGAATGCAGGAAGTTGCAGACACTGGACACACACTGTGCAGTGTTGCTCGCCACAAGGCGTTTTCCGAAGTTTAACAGTGTGCATTTCTACCAGATCATCATTTGCAATTCCGATTGAATAAGCAGTTAGGGGACATTGGCAGAGACACCTCAGGTCCCCTCTCCCTGGCCCAGAATGACGTGGGTTGGGCCCCGTGTGACGGCATCTGCTGCTCTCCATATGCAAAAGGATATTGCTGTAAGCAATCTATCTAGAAGGCATGGCTGTCCCTGGTATGGGACGGACCAGCTCTAGCTAGCCTCAATAGAATGAAAAGGAGATTGTCATTCAACACCTTCTACTGACACTGAGATTTAATGAGACATTTACCTTGGTGCTGGCAAGGCCAATATTAACACCAGTGAGTCATTCAAGGAGATCATTTCACACAGAATGTAGTTCAGCGCACACACATAAATGAATACACACTGCATTGTAAAGTC
Source organism: Sinocyclocheilus rhinocerous (assembly GCF_001515625.1). Lineage (NCBI taxonomy): Eukaryota > Metazoa > Chordata > Actinopteri > Cypriniformes > Cyprinidae > Sinocyclocheilus > Sinocyclocheilus rhinocerous. Next base: position 1,455,243 of record NW_015667354.1, read on the forward strand.
ATCCTGAGCCCCCCTTGGCAGGAAGCATCTGGCTGGCATAGTGTTGCAGGTGGGAACGAGGGTTACCATACGTAACCGAGACGTTCCCAAACATCAAGTGTTGTGCCGTGCTGTGAGATCAGATTTTTTGCCCACTGACCACGGGGGGTGGATGAGGGGAATCGTGCCTGTGTCCTGTGTGAGTGGCTGTGAGACCTCACCACCTGTGTGCCACATGCCTCTAGCCTCTGCCAAGCCTTTGCATGCAAATCCACAATATGGACATAAACTGGAAGGAAGAAGATGTGAGAGCATGGGGAATTCTGCTGTGTTTGGGCTGACAGAGGGTTTTATATATATAGTATCACATGCAGTCACCACATGGACAGGATTCAAGATGATGTCAGCTCTCAGTGGGTTCATCCAAAAAGAGCATGTTTACATCGAGCTATTTAAAAGGTTAATCAAAAATAACAAGATAAAAGAAGATAGTTCAACTAGAAATGAAAAGGATGTCATTATTTATTAACTTTCATATGAAAGCCTGTTTCTGCCATGGAATAAAAAAAAAAGATAAGTTATAAGGCTTTTATCTCACCATTCAGAACTTTTTTGTGCAATTGTGCGTTTTTAGCTCACAATTCTGACTTTATTTCTCACAACTGCAATAATCAGAAAACGTCTTAATTGTAAGATATAAAGTCACCATTATTTATTTATTTTTTGATCCCATGGTGGAAACAAGCTTCCATACTCTCATGTTGTTCCAAACCTGTTGTCATTTTTTTCTATAGAACACAAAAGGAGAATCTGACAAATATTCACATTTGAATATTTCTTTTTCATAAAGACATTTCAAAGTTTGTCAAGCTCAAAAGAGGTACAAAGCAATGTCAAAAAACACCATAAAAGTGTTATATTTGACTTTTGAAGTCACAACAATGAACTCTAAGCAAAATTTAAGTAATTGTTCACTTAAAGTCTTGCTTGTGTCACGGTTCGCCTATGGCACGGAGCGAGGAACGAGGAGACAAGGGAGGGGAGTGGGTGGGAACTAGGGAGGAGGCTCTGGAGAAGGACGGACACCCGGGAGGGGGCCGGCAGACAGAGTCCAGGGAGGAGACGACGGAGGGAGGAGCCAGGGTGGAGACAGGAGGGACCTGGAGCAGGAAGAGCACAGCAAGACCCAGGCCACAGCTGTCACGGTTCGCCTATGGCACGGAGTGAGGAACGAGGAGACAAGGCATTAAACTCACGAAAGTCTTTTAATTCAAATATCCAAGGGAATACTCGGGGCAGACAGGAACACAGGAAACACAGGGTTTGACATTCAATCTCAGACAAAGACAGGCAGCACAGACTGGGGCTAATAAACACTGGGCAATTAGGGTAACACAGGTGTATGGAATGACTAATTAACTGAGACACGGCACACCTGGGGAGGGAAAACACAACACAATGAGTCCAGGGGCGTGACAGCTTGATCATTTTTACTTTTTTGTTTCAATCATACTTTTTGTCTTTTGACAAACAAATCCTTTAATTTAGTCAATATTCTGTATGGTAATTAAACTATACAGTTTGACTAAAACAACATTGTAGCTGAAGGGAAAGTGCATAATTAGACTAAATACTAAAGCATTTAAAATATGAAACATGTAAAACTACAATTGTTGAGAAAACTTTATCATTGTCTATGTTTTAGTGACACATGTTATGTACACATTCTGACAAGCACATAAATTAAAGTTCACTTCACGTTGTCTTGTGCTAAAGCACAGGTTGTATTATTACGTGCATATTGTGTATTCATTTGTCATTTATTTTCTAAATGGATATTAAAAAATGCAATACATTAAAGAGACCTGAAGAACATACAGTGATTTTGAATTTGTAAAGGTGCCAGAAACATAACAAATTACACTCAGTGCTTTGGACTTGTGCCCGTGTATTTAACAATCACTGGACTGACAAAACAAGCACTTCGCCAACTATTGAAATGCAAGCGAAGCTCCCAGGAAAAGCTCTCTTTTCTTTGTTGTTTTGTCTTCACTTAAGTTCTGTTTGGAGAAAAAGCATGTTTTTCCAATAAATTCCTTTCGTCATCTCCAGTGGACGTGAAACGATGGAGACACGCATATAACAGGCACCTTCTGCCATATCCTCCTCGGCAAGTGTCTAATCTCAGCCTGAGCTGTAATTAAAGAGGCCATACAGTACACAAGCGTAAGGGAGTGCTTCTCTTGAGCGGTCGCAGCTCCTCCTGTGCTGCATTCTGGCCAAACGCTTAGATGAAAAGCCTGCATGCTAATGACCAAGGTGCGAAAATGTCCCTGGGGTCTGAGACGCATCACGTTCTCTGGCCCACTCACTGCTAAAGGCGAGGCGCCGCCCCGGTTTCGTGAGCAGGATATGAATACAGTACCGGTCCCGCAGTGTCGGGCATCTGCTTCACTGTGAGGGTGTTGACAGAGCGGGCAGGTGCTTTAATGGATCTGTGTCCTTCATTTGGGTCAGAGTAGAAATCCTTCGGCATGTCAGGTGTTATTTTCAGCAGGCCTTGTCCTCGTCCCGATGGGAATTTCTTCAGACTTGGTAATACAGGTCTACTGTAAAAAATAAATAAATAATAATAAATACCAATAACTTTATATTCTACTTCTAATATTTATTTATTTAAAAACTTATTTTGCTCTGAGAATCTATAAAGGTTGCATTGGCTGCACATAGTCTGCGTCACTGGATTCAGTTTGATGATGAACTACCAACGTCAGTCAAAACTCGTTGTCCCAAAAATAGTCTGGTTTGCCATAATTTATTATGCATGAATCGCTAAACCTGTCATATCTTGCGTCAGAGGTCAGCTGCAATCTCACAGCTTTATGCAGCCCTGGTTTAGGCATAGTGATTAAAGTGGATGACAACAGTTGTAGACTTCTGTTTACTCTGGATTTCAACTAGGCCCTTTTGACATAATTAGCTCCACTAAAAATAACAGATAAACCTCCTGTCGTTTCATGACATCATTGGACTTTTCTTCGGAGGTGGGCTGTTCCCAGAGATGAGGGGTTTAGCAGCAAAAAAAAAGCTTCCCTGATCCCTGGTCCGGAAGGAGTCCAGGACTTTGCGTCTGCTTGTGCCATTCAACTGTGTCAAGCTTAGTGATTCGACAAGTAAAATACGGCCCTGGCACAAACAAGCTTGAATATGACAATCGAAAAGGACAGAGCATTTTTACAGCACATACTTTCCACGAATAGGGAACAAAACATGGTCTGAAACTGTACAAATGTTTGTGCATACGATTACTTGACGTTTGCTGTTTTAAACCTTGATTTGTGCGATTTTATTGTCTAGCAATAAACAAAAACAAAATTAAATGCATTTATCATGCTTAAAAATATATTAGAGTATCTTTTATTACGTCTCTGCAAGTAATGAAACCTTGCACTTTATGTAGCAAGTGAGTGAGATGTTAATTCAGCAACTGATCTGACTGATTCATGAAGGATAATTCACCAGACGGATTCAACACGTGGTTTGTGTCTTTTTGAAAGACTGAATAAAAGAGCCGGCTCATATGAGTCATTTGTTCATGAATGCGTCATGCACGTAGTTGCACTGCATGTGTGGATTCAAAATGAGGCTTATATGAATCATTTGTTAATGAATCTCACCACGCTTGTCACGCTCTTAAATGTTTTTGTGTGCTGCCCACTAGGATTACTCAATACATAAATACAATGTCATTTTTTCATGGTACACAGTCTTTTTATCTCATCACATTTAAGACCGCAATCATTCAAAATTCAAGAAAAAGACAGTTCCATGGCATGAGATTGAGCTCCTCTGTTGTTGACTCACCCTGCCATTCTAATTTTGATCCAATTAAATTCTTTCGAATGATTTGTTTTATTGAACCGGTTCACAAAAACGGATTTGTCGGTTCTTTTAGTCCTACTTTATTGCATAATCATGTTTCTAACAAACAATTTCACGGGGTTGCAGGCCTACTTTTATTTTTAGCTCTAGTTTTTCATGCTAGGTTAACTAGAAAATGGTTTATCTGATGGCTCTCACAACAAAAGTAAGGTTTGTGCATATAAGCCTAATGCTTTTTGATGCTGAATTAAATTCTGCCATGTCCTTGGACACAGTAGGCTATCACAGAACCAAAATTAACAGCTATTCCTTCCCGAAACTGTTCTAAACCTTTTGCGTAGTCCCTTTGAGAGGGGAACGAGATATGGGAGCTTCTCTAAAATTGAAAACGGCTCAAGCAGAGACTTGCTGCTGTCCCTGTGAGTCCCAGCCCCATGAATCTATTACCGGCGTCTCAGATGTGTCTGGGAGTGTGGCTGCTCTCATTGGATCAGCGGATGCTTCTGAGGGCAAGTGGCATTTTAATGAAATACCTGAAAAGTCAATTTGCACATCTCTTCTCTGTCCGTTCTAAGTCATTAATTACAGCACCACAGGCAGAGGGGATTTAAAGCACTGCTTTAAAATGGAAATCTTTAAACAAATGGGTTGACAGAAAATTTGGTTGAACTGAAAAATAGGGACTTCTCATGCATAATTGAATATGCCAGATTGTTCCTAATTTGCTGTTACATTTGGAGAGGTGCTTGGCTGTGTGTCTCAGCTTCACCTTACTGAAATTCAGATTGCAATTTCTGATTGCATAATTGTATACCAAGTATTTTTTTTTTTGTCAGAATTTAATGGATTTTAAAGGACTTGTAACCTTGGATACAGAAAGTCTGGTAATTTCATCTTCAGTATAATTAGTCTATAATTAGTTTTAATGGAAAATAACATGAAATTCTCATCAACATTTAAGAACATGCTTACCTGTTTAGCACATTGTTGCAGGGTCATAAGTAGTTTTATTCTCATTATTATTTCAACAATATAGTCTTACAGAGTGCATGAAAATGCAAAGTGACATTTGAGCTCTAATTTAATGTTCCAAACAAATTGATAAAGTAATTTGTTCCTTAGCTCTCAGTCAGCAGGAGTGACTTGGCAGCAGTTTGTAATCCAATCCTCAGCCTCCTTAAATCTTCTTATGAGAAGAGAGCATGCCGGAGCATCTTGCTCGGGAAGGGACTGTTTCCCCAAAACTCATTTCACGTGTGGCTAAAACAGCAAATGGAATTTGTCCACCCTATAAAATGTGCCACCTCATTTAATTTAATAGTGCCATTCAGTAACCTGATGCTATTTTAGCCTCCCAATCAACCCGTCACATTGGCCTTGTACCCTTGTCAATCAAGGCCTGAAATTTTCCCTCAGTCCTCTTTTTTTCCCCAATAAAAAAAGTTCAGCACAGCACAAAAGGATTTTTTCTTGAATCATCAAACCTGGAAAATAACTATATAACATTTCAGGGAAAAATGCAATCTTGGATGGCATTTTTTCAGGCATTGCTCATGACAGACCTGTTTGCATCAGCGATCGGGGAGGTGAGTAATATGACATCCAGTGCGTTGCATTCCTCAGCCCAAAGCAGGCCAGAATCCTAAACAGGGAATAGACAGCCTGAAGGAAGCTGCAGGGACCAGCAAAGTCTGAAGGGTAACTCAGGGCACCATAGAAACAATTTCAACCAATATAATAATAATTAAAAAAAATCTTGTTGTCGTATGCCCTTGTAAATGGACGGACTTTGTATTGCAATTCTATTTTGATACTACAACAAATCTACCAATCTGTAAATGAGATGTATAATATATTTTCACTGTTTGTATCACTTTATCTGTCATTAGTGATAGAGATTTTAGAGTGACTCTTTCTGCAGGTTACATTGTTAAATCAGTAGGCAAAACAGTGCCCATTTTCAATCGAAATATCATTTACGGTATTCATGTATGTGTGCGTATTTTAAAATGTTATTTGTAAATAGTTCAGAATGATTATTTCCCAAATTAGTCCTAAGAATTTCCTTTTTATATTTCTTATATTTTATTTAATAAAAAAAATAAGACAGGGTTACAGCCTTGTGTCTAAAAGGTATTTTGCTCTGTATTACCTTATCTTTTATTATGTTCTTGTAAATAATATTGCTGAACACTCTAAACACATTAAAACTTTGATAGCAACACAATTTTGACAGCTATTAAAAAGGTCTTTAGAAATCATAGGCAATAATTTTAATGATCTGCACTGTTATATGATAATCAAATACTATAAAGTACTACATTTCTTTAATTGCTGCAGTTTGCAGAGTGAATCCTCCAGTTTCTTGACCCCGTTGGCAGGTCGCTTCTCTTATTTAATTATCACGTCATCCATAAATGTCTAAGGCCTTCAGATCCATAGTGCGCTAACAGGAATCGTGCCATGATGGAGACAGTTTAACAGCACAGAGTTGCCACTCGGCATTTCTTTGTCACCTAGCATTTCTCCAAGATGTTTTCCAAAGGTGTATGTCACTTTTGAGGAAATGCAAAGTTAAAAGCTCCAAAAGAAGCAAAACTTGCTGAGAACTCTAACGACCTCCAAGCATTCAACATTTGACTTGTCACATTCTGAAAGTAGGCCATATGGCACAATTAAATGTATGGTTATGTTACACGTAGATGTTCTTATCTCCGTCAGGTTATCCCTGGTCCATCTAAAATGAGACAATAAGGCCCAATCCCAATTCTATTTTATACCCCTTCCCCTTCCCCTTGTCCCTAGAAACAGAGTGTCAAGGGGTAGGGGTGAAAATATTCCCCTAAGAATTGGGACACCACTACTTATCGTCACACGTCATCATACGTTGTCTAGCTCCTACAATACACACGCCTACTGGTGTGCTGGTGTGCATTAGAGTCTTTAATTACCGTTCTATATTAATGTGCTGCTTACTGACACACACACACACACACACACACACACACACACACACACACACACACACACACACACACACACACACACACACACACACACACACACACACACACACACACACACACACACACACACACACTGACACACATATCGGAGAACGCGCAGCTCACACATCCAGGAAAAAAGAAACTTGTCAATGCTGTCCCACGACTTTTATTAATAACAGTTTAAATATCGAATTGCTACATTATATTTTCCAGCAACGAGAGGATATAATCGCTGTTTTTGAAGTAAACTCACTCGTTGTAAAGAGAGACGCACAGACGAGCATACACACAACTTTCATCTCTCTCTCGAATTGGCAATATTTGAGAAAAGGGTTTAGCGATTTCTAATTATTGGGGGGACTAGCCCCCCTCAATGTCTACGGTGGTTATCGCCCTGATCAGACATGAAAATATGTTGTGGCGTTAGCAAACTTTAGCGATTTTTTGCAAACATTTCTTTGAGTAACATGACCGTAAATATGAACTCACGATTGAACGTAACATAAAACAAATGATTACTTTTCCTTAAAATCTTTATTAATGCCAAAAATGCTTACATTTATGTGTCTTTTTGTTCGCTCGGGCAGCCATGTTGCCGCTGAAGCTGGTTTACGCGGAGATAATTCATACCCCTTTGTTTGAATTGTGGTCCCGAAAAATCTTAGTTTGAAGGGCTATCTGGCCCTTCCCCTACCCCTAGCCCTCCATCCAAAAGAGAATCGAGACCGCACGTGAACGTGCGAAACGGAGGAAGGGAAGGGCTAAGGGGTAGACTTGGGATTGGGCCATCTCAGTTGTTTGTTTTTTTTCTTTTCTTGTTTTTTTTGTCAAAGCAGAAAGCACATGACAGCAGGCCGAGCTCCATCACCATCATGTCAAATGGTTATAATCTTTTGACAACACTGCAAAGACGTTCTTGAATTTGAGAGCTGTGAAATAAGGGGACCACTTAATCTCCTTTCCATCTCCCTTTTATTCGATTAATCCCCAGCACAGCTGTTTGAGACACTGTAAGATTGTGTAATATGTGTCCCATCCCACCCTATGCCGTAATTGAAAATGATGATCTCTCTCAGTCAAGTGCAACCAGAACATTTCTTTAAACCTGAATTAATGTCCAGTGTGGTGTGTCCTTTTTAAATACTTCAAGACAAAAGACGATGCAGATATTTTAAAAAAGAAGAAAAAATTAGAAATCTCTTTTAACTCTTACATCTCTTGTATTTTGACTGATCTGTCAAACCATATACGCTTTTTTCTTTTCATATAAAAGGCATATGGTGCTTTTTGATGTTCCATTAAACATATACTGTCATATATTACATAAAAACCCTCAAATGCAAAGAGATGTTGTTTTATTACACCCAGGGACTTCACGGACCCTAAATTGAAGAACAATGAACTCCTGAGCTATTGTATGTCAAATACCATAAGCGTTTGGATTTGTTATTTTTAGCAGCTTACAGTTATGTAAAGCGAATGGCATAATAGATAAAGCTTATAGAATTGTCCTCCCCATCATTTGAATGGTTCTGAGTTCAATATCTGAGCTCAGGTCAATTACTGGAAGTAAAGCTGTTTTGTATTTTCTATAAACTTGCTCTTTGAATCCCCTGTTTCATTGTGATATATTTTACTTGGAAAAAATTATGTTACGTTTGCTCTACAAAATAGAATATAAATCAAGTTAGAAGGATGAGTTATACAGACTAAATATTTTTGGCATAAACAAGAAAAGCTCCTAGATGTTTATGTTTTCCATTTATCTCTATTTATACTTATTCAGTTTCAGCTGCACGCTCTGCCGGTCTTTCATCGAACAGTAAATGGACCATTCTTAGCTTCTGCAGGGTCACAGTAAGTCCGCCTGGCACAGATACCAAGAATGATGCACTTGAAGCACGACTCTAATTTATTACATTTAAAAAAGTCACAAACCCAGATGCCAGAGATGTCTTTCCTGGCATTTCTTTAAATAATCTCTTTTCCTCATTCAAATGGATTTGTTAAAAATCGAATAACGCGCTTGATTTGGCCTTTTAGGTCAAGGTTATTGCAGGTTGTTGCTTTGGTGTTGTACCCGGACAGAGAAATGAGTTAACATAATTCTTGAGATTGTATCATCTTGGCAGCATCTACAGTTGTAAGACCTCCAATATCTTTGGATTAACTTCTCAAGACTCCAAGAGCTTGTTAAATCTTTGGTCAAGATTGTGCTCTTTGATTGGAACTCAGTCAAGACTTAAAGCATGTCTGTCCTTGCATTTTATTGATGTGCTCTCTTTCAACTGGGATGACCTTAGTACAGACCATGTTACATAAAGATATCCAAGAAAGACATAAAGCAGGCAAGAATTAATTAGCATTTATAAAAACATACTTTGAAAAATGTGGACTACTTGGAAGAACTATGGGCTACATTGGTTTCAAGTGGATTTTAGATGCAAACAGAGTGAAGTACTGAGCTGTAGGGTTTTAATTACCTTATGGCAAGCATCTCCAACTGTCCAAGCTGTTTTGTTAGTTCTATACTTTTAAAACACATATTTATTTTATCTGATGCATTTTAATGTGAGAAGCAATATGTAGCTGAATTTTACCTTCATTAAACATTTAGCTGAACTTTTTAAATGTTGTACTTTTTCACAAAAAATAATTGGAGGTCAAACAGTAATTTGCAGAAAAACCCCCCTGCCATTGCCAAACTATATTGATTGAAACTCATATGCAATATTAAAATATTATTGCTGTGCAGATTATTCAAACTGGCAGAAAATGCATGATTCTGATATTAATTTATGATATTACACATGCATTGATCTCTCATCTACCTGATAGCTTGTTGAAATCATAACTACATTGCTGCCATATATCCAATATGGATCTATTATGGATTTATGACAGCAATACCAAATGTCCTCGGAGTCAGTGCCCAGAGATTTCGCAAGCATACATTGCAGTTCACTTAGCTTGCAGTAGGAGGTGCTTTTTTTTTTTAGTGCTGACATTGTCTGGGCACTGGCCTTGAATCAAACCAGATAGCTCAACAGAAACTAATAAATGTGGAACTTCATCATTCCAGTGCAGTCACTGTCCTTCCCAACTTTTTAAAATCGTCATCTCAATTTTACAATTGAGCTTTTGATTACACCCTGTAAATGACTGAGAAATCAATAAAAGATGCCCCTTATGGCCATTTTCCCAGAACTATGAGACTTGCATGACGTAAGTGGTCCATGACTCAAGGTTAAAGCCGTACCAAGTGTTCAAGCCGTATGAGTTATAAATGTTCAAAATGGTCAAAATGCCTCGCTCTGACCCTGGGTTGAAAGGTTCTCTTTAAGTCAGTCTTAAATCAAATGTGATCACAGATTAGTATTTCATGAAACCAATTATATCTACAATGTAAATGTAACACTTATTAATACATTATTTAACACTTAAATAACATTTAATTGTTTGTTAATACAATCAGTTCACTACCCCCTGGTTTCACAGACAAGGCTTAAGCCTAGTCCCAGACTAAAATGTAAGTCTGAGCTGTGTCAACTGAAAGAAACTTGCACTGACTGATCTTAAAATATATCAGTGCCTTTGTTTTGTCTCAAGATGCACACCAGTAATGTGTTTTCTAAGGCATGTTTATGAAAAATTACTTAAATGTCCTAATAGAACTATGGCCTAATCCTGACTTAATCTTTCTTTAATATAAAGAATTGAGGTCTAACAGGACAAAAATAAAAACTCAATTAAAAAGTACATCAGATAAGAATTAAAGAGCATTTGATCTACCAAAAGCAATTATAACAATAAGTGAAATAATTCTGTGAAAGACAAATATCTCAGGTTGTTGAGGTGCATTGAGGACCAGGCCGTAAGTATGATTATTACCATGTTAATTTTTCTTGCATATCTTGTTTTTCATTGTTCTTTCTTTGCATATCTGAGGAACAGGCTTTAAAATGACTCCAGCAAATACTGACATGCTATCTGATGAAGACGGTTTATCTATAGTCAGACTTATTACTAATTCATTCTTAAACAGATATCATAATTTACTCACCCTCATGTTGTTCCAAACCTGTATGACAAACCTGCTTTCCTCAGTGGAACACAAATGGACTACTTTATTGTGATTTTATTGTTCTTTTTTGTCATTGTTGGTGCTTGAAAGCACCAGTCCCCATTCAATGTCGGAAGAGAGCAGCATGAGCATTTTTCTTAACTTCTCCATTTGTGTTCCACAGAAGAAAGTGTGTCATAGAGATTTGGAACAACATGAGGGTGAATGACTGAATGTTCTGTAAGATAATACTTTAGTGTGGATGAGCAACAAAGGAAGATACTTGATACTGTCACACAAGTCTTTCAATAACTTTCAAATTCCAAAGCACCAGTGACGGATTACAGTCATGAAAATGAATTTACAGCTCAAGATACTTATGGGAATAAGAGATGATTATACAATGTAGGGCTGTGTAACACATTTTCTGCCCTCCTTTGAGTGTGATGCTTCATAAATCTTCAAAGATGTAAGAGACTTCCTTCTGAGATTTATGATTTATTATATGTCTCCGTCATTGAGTGTACATTGTGAATATAGTTATTTTAATATCTTTTGCTGATGCTGTCTATTGGTGTTGTTCCTCTAGGACAGATGATACAACATACATAAAAAGCTGTGGTTTGGTAAATTACTTGGATTATTTGAGCTGTACATGACTTCATGACCACAGTGTCCTGACCACTTTTTAATATATACCCACAGAGAGACACGCCATTGTATTTCCTCCTGGTGGTCACAGTTATGCATCACAGTCTGTGGTCTGTGGACCTCATTTGTGAAACTCAAATAGAATGTGTGTGTAAATGTATAGCTATTCTTACATAAATTACTGAATGAATGTACATGAGGGCATTCAACTGACTGCAGCAATTTATGTAAGAAGGGTTTATGACAATTTACATACAAAAATAGTTTCATAAACAAGGCCCTGTATGTGTACTATATATGTAGAGCCTCAAATTTGGACACTTTAGAATGTATTTGCATTATACAACAAAATATAAAACCATTCTATTTGATTTTTGATCTATGCAATGAAAAACAAGAATAGCATTTGGCTTTGATGTCCAAAAGTGTCCAAATACTTGTATATGCCACTGTAGACTGTGGAGCTCAGATTGAAACTGTGACAGAGTCAATAAATAGTAGTGCTGCCTCTTTTTTTATATGTGTTTTAATGAGGGAGTACATTTTGAATTATAGTAATAAAGTGCTACAGAAGACCTTATATTATCAAATCACTGGCCATAAAGTTTGCTATAAACAGTGTCAAATAAAAAAAATGGACCTCTCTTCTACTGCTCCCTGATGTTGTTGAATTTAGCTTGCAGAAAACTGTAGATAGATAGATAGATAGATAGATAGATAGATGAGACAAACACAGATATAACGAAAGCTGACTATTACACAAAACAAACACCAAACTATTATGCACAAAGCTAATTATGCCAAAAGTTAGTTAACACACTGAAACTTTGAAGTGAATGCAACAGACTGAATTTATTATAGCTTACATGAGATGGCAAATATGAGTCAAGAGATATTAAGCATCTAATTACCATGCTCATCCTATTATAAGCATAAATACACAATGAAAAACACAATTTATTGTGTTCCTGAAAGGTTCTTAGCTTGTACATAATCAGTTTATACCTGCATGAGCCATTGATCATTTTGAGAGCTGCAAATACCACATATCAATTCACTGACAGTCATGCATATTTGAATATACTCATACACACTAATTCCAACTACAGGATTAAAGACAGCTAAATGTAATACTCTTATACTGCATAACAAATGCCTATTTGTTTCTTTTTGAATAGGAGCAATGGAAGGTATTCTGAAAATAAAGTCCTGTGGTTACAGCTTTGTCCATTATTTTTTGCAATGTTAATTATGCGCGGGCTGTTACATTTAAATTGCTGCTTTTAGATACAACCCAAACCACATAGAGGGACATTCACAATGTTCAGCATATTGTTTATTACCTGTTTCCCAGCAACATACAGCAACAAGATGCCAAAAGAGTGAGAAGCTCAAGAAAAGGCTGTTAAAGAAATGTATATCATAGTGGTTTGATGTTAGGAGAGATCCAGCTCTACTCAAACACTGCCATTTAGGAGACAACAGGCATCTTCTTAATGACCCGTCTGCGCACCGGGTTAGCAGGTGCTGCGCTCGCACTGGCTTTCTTGGCCTTCAGTTCATCTATGAAGGTTTCCAGTGGTCCAAACTTCTCGGTCAGCTCACCAAGATGGGTTTTCAGGGCATTGAACTCTTTGTACAAGTCATCCAGCGCCTCGGAGAGAGGTTGGATCCTGGGAAGAGTTAAAGAGAGAAAGAAATATGAGAGCAGCACGGTATAGCGCAGTCATTGGCAAATAGCTTTGAGGAATATGAAGATGACTAGAATCCAAACCATAAGGAGCCAGGAAGTTCCCCATTAAGCACATAAAATATTTTGCACAGTTTCCAGCACAATGAAATGTTCTGCTCTGAAAAGAACACAGTCCACATTTCGACATAGCTTCAGATACCAAAATAACAACGTTGTGTTCCTGCTGTTTTCTGTCTGTGGAAAGAAAGAATGCCTGAATCTGAGAGTTTGATTGAACCTCATGAAAGTGTACCTGGAGTAGTCAGGCAACAAGGACTGATGGTCGTGCTGCATGAGTCCTTTTACTTGGTTCAGGATGTCAAACCTCCAGTCATCAAGCACTTGAGTCAGATTTGCAACTCCTCGCATGCTTACCCTCTCAGCTGAGGACCAGAAAAGCAATATCACTGGCATTTTTATCAGTTGCTACAACAGTAATATCTTATAAATATTATAATAGCATTTTTCAGGTTCATCTGAACCAAAAATTGTGAAACCTTAATAGCATATCAGCAAGAACATTAACGCATAAATCAACCAGTGTGTGTTTTATTAAACAAAAAGACATATATCCACTTACAGCCATCACGATAGTTCCACTCCTCTTTTGCAAGGCGTCTCTTCTGACCACAGACTACGACCACAGTCATGGTCAGGAACAACAGACTCACCCTGAAACTCATTCTGGTTCTTTATGTTTCCTGCAAAAGTACACCCAGAAACTTAAACTACACCTGTAGTTATTGAAACTAATAACTGAAAGTCCATTTCCTCCCTTTGAAAATGGTGAAATAACTGCCCTGGTCTGTTCCTCTCCTCTAAGCAGATGATGTATGTTTACTGAGAGATAAATCAAGCCCTGTGCTACTAAACTCACTATTAATCTTAATCCTAAAAATAATATTGGTGCATAAAGACCATATTTGGTTTCAGGGCAAAATCTGTGCCGACTTGCCTGATAGCTGTGCATGACATTTTCTTCATGGTCTGTAAGAAAGCTACATTTTTAAAACAACGTGCATGTGAAAATAGAATAAAAACAAGAAATAAACATTTATGTTTAAACTTAACTTAATTTAAATATATCTATTTTTACATAAAGTACATAAGTATGTGCATTTCTTGAAATATAAATATGAAATCTTTACACTAAAAGAAATTCAGCCAAAACAACCTACACTTTTGGAATTATAGAAGTGTGTAAATTTACATATCCATATTTACATACCAGTCAGAGAGTTTGGGAAGATGTGTGCTCTTTAAAGTACTCCTGGAGTTCTGTGTCTTGGTTGCTCCACCAGTCTGTCCCAAGACTGAAGAACACTCCCTCCTGTTTTAAAGCATTCCCTCATCACACACATCTTTTCCAAACCCTTAGCTTGTATGAGCAAGCCACTTTGGTTTGAATTTCAAAACTCTTCCTTGAGGTCCAAAGAGTTCTGTAAGAATTTGTTTGCTCATTTGTGACTGTGTAGCCTAATGCTTATGTAATGCTTAAAAATATATCGTTTTCGTATGATTTTAGTTAGCATGCACTTTTAAAGTGTGTTCTGACATTTCCATGTAAAATTAATAAAATTTTGTGTGTGTGTGTGTGTGTATGAAGAATTTGACATAAATTGACAATATATTCCAATGCTGTATCTTATGTATTAAAAATACAGAATTTGTTTAAGCAGAAATTAGTTCTTTCAGTCTCTGCAAAGACCAGAGACCCAATATAATGATTGTGTCACATCCGTTTCTGGGACGGTTGCTAAGATACAGGATGGCTGCGTCGTGTCTCTGAAAACACAGAAGGGTTGCATCTTCAGCTTTCTTAATTTGACGTTTTTGTTTATGGGGTAAAGCTACATGTAGCGTTTGTTTTCGATAATGCCGCTAACAACGATTAAAGACGGCGAATACACGGCCACCGTGTACAAAATGGTGAGTTATTAGCTGCACAAGCTAACAGGCTAACTTAGCTTAGTTACCGCTGGTCTATGCTGTTTGCTTGCATTCTTACTTTTAGCAAAACGTTTAGCAATTTTCTTTTTATCGAAATGACTGGCTTTATACTAATCCTTATTTATTTCTTTATGAGATCAAAGAAGGGCGATATGGAGACGCAATTCATATTCTGAGCAAAGAGCATCAGAAACACACTAAAGTAAGTTACAGCAGTCATACTGAACACATTCTTTACATTGAATCAATCAATAAACGTCCTGTGCTTTAAATTGTGTTCTCTGTTGTTAAGAGAAAGAATCCAACCAACAAATAACTAATAAATCTCAGTTTAGCCATTTCAAATATAAAATCATTACGTTATATATATATATGGTATGTGTGTGTGTGTGTGTGTATATGTATA